>NC_092148.1:22588945-22753945 GCF_045791955.1 Oncorhynchus clarkii lewisi
TCAGGCGTTTGGAAATTGCTCCCAAGGATGAACCAGACATGTGGAGATCTACCATTTTTTTCTGAAGTCTTGGCTGTTTTCATTTGATTTTCCCATGATGTCAAGCAAAGAGGCACTGAGTTTGAAGGTATGCCTTAAAATACATCCACAGGTACACCTCCAATTGACTCAAATTATGTCAATTAGCCTATCAGAATCTTCTAAAGCTTCTAAATTTCCAAGCTGTTTAAAGGCACAGTCAACTTAGTGTATGTAAACATCTGACCCACTGGAATTGTGATATAATGAATTACACGAAAAATGTGTGTGTGTCATGCACAAAGTAGATGTCCTAACTGACTTGCCAAAAATATAGTTTGTTAAAACATCTTATGGCTGGGGGCAGTATTGAGTAGCTTGGATGAATAAGGTGCCCTGAGTAAACTACCTGCTACTCAGTCCCAGTTGCTAATATATGCATATTATTAGTATATTTGGATAGAAAACACTCTGAAGATTCTAAAACTGTGAATGATGTCTGTGAGTATAACAGAACTCATACGGCAGGCAAAAACCTGAGAAGACATCCAACCAGGAAGTGGGAAATCTGAGGTTGGTCGTTTTTCAACTCATTCCCTATTGAAGATACAGTGGGATATTGGTCATGTTGAACTTCCTAAGGCTTCCACTAGATGTCAACAGTCTTTGGAAACTTGTTTGAGGCTTCTACTGTAAAGGAGGGGCTCATAAGGGCTCTTTGAGTCAGTGGTCTGGCAGAGTGCTTTTCTACAGATAAAGGAATTCTCTGGTTGGAACATTATTGAAGATTTATGTTAAAAACATCCTAAAGATTGATTCTATACATCGTTTGACATGTTTCTACGGACTGTAACGGAACTTTTTGACATAGTGAATGCTCTTCGTGACTTTGGATTTGTTTACAAAACGCGCTAACAAAAGTAGCTATTTGGACATAAATGATGGACATTATCGAACAAAACAAACATTTATTGTGGAACTGCGATTCCTGGGAGTGCATTCTGATGAAGATCATCAAATGTAAGTGAATATTTTTAATGTTATTTCTGACTTCTGTTAACTGCACAATATGGCGGATATCTTTTTGGCTTGTTTGGTTTCTGAGCGCCGTACTCAGATTATTGCATGGTTTGCTTTTCCCGTAAAGCTTTTTTGAAATCTGACACAGCGGTTGCATTAAGAAGAAGTGTATCTAAAATGCCATGCATAACACTTGTATTTTCATCAACATTTATTATGAGAATTTCTGTAAATTCATGTGGCTCTCTGCAAAATCACCAGATGTTTTTGGAACTGTTGAACATACCGCGCAAATGTTTACTGAAATGTTTTGATATAAATATGAACTTCATCGAACAAAACATACATGTATTGTGTAACATGAAGTCCTATGAGTGTCATCTGATGAAGATCATCAAAGGTTAGTGATTAATTCTATCTATATTTCTGATTTTTGTGACTCCTCTCTTTGGCTGGAAAAATGGCTGTGTTTTTCTGTGACTTGGCTCTGACCTAACATAATCGTTTGTGGTGCTTTCGCTGTAAAGCCTATTTGAAATAGGACACTGTGGTGGGATTAACAAGAAGTGTATCTTCAAAATGGTGTGAAATACTTCTATGTTTGAGAAAGTTTAATTTAGGGATTTCTGTTGTTTTGAATTTGGCGCCCTGCACTTTCACTGGCTGTTGTCATATCAATCCCGTTAGCGGGATCTCAGCCCTAAGAAGTTTTTAACAAGAAATTTGAGGAGTGGTTGAAAAACAATTTTTAATGACTCCAACCCAAGTGTATGTAAACTTCCGACTTCAACTGTGCACGGGGTATCAGTACCGAGTCGATGTGCAGGTCTACGAGGTAATTGAGGTGGAGATGTGCAGTACCAGTCAAAAGTCTCTCAATATAGTAAATAAGTGCACATGGCTTGTATTCAAAACAACAGGTTTTTTTCTCATGGTGAGTTTACACAGCAATATGCAGGAACAGTTATAGCAATTTATGACATACAGTACCTGTCAAAAGTTTGGACACACCTACTCATTCAAGGGTTTTCTTTATTTTTACTATTTTCTACATTGTAGAATAATAGTGAAGACATCAAAACTATGAAATAACACATGTGGAATCATGTAGTAACCAAAAAAGTGTTAAACAAATCAAAATATATTTTATATTTAAGATTCTTCAAAGTAGCCTGCCTTTGCCTTGATGACAGCTTTGCACACGCTTGGCATTCTCTCAACCAGCTTCATGGGGAATGCTTTTCCAACAGTCTCGAAGGAGTTCCTACATATGCTGAGCACTTGTTGGCTGCTTTTCCTTCACTCTGCGGTCCAACTCATCCCAAACCATCTCAATTGGGTTGAGGTCGGGTGATTGTGGAGGCCAGGTCATCTGATGCAGCACTCCATCACACAGCCCTTACACAGACCGGAGGTGTGTTTTGGGTCATTGTCCTGTTGAAAAACAAATGATAGTCCCACTAAGCGCAAACCAGATGGGATGGCGTATCGCTACACAATGCTGTGGTAGCCATGCTGGTTACTGTAAGTGTGCCTGAAAATCTAAATAAATCACTGACAGTGTCACCATCAAAGCACCCCCACACCATCACACCTCCTCATCCATGCTTCACGGTGGGAACCACACACGTAGAGACCATCCATTCACCTACTCTGCGTCTCACAAAGACACGGCGGTTGGAACCAACAATCTCAAATTTGGAGTCATCAGACCAAAGGACAGATTTCCACCGGTCTAATGTCCATTGCTCGTGTTTCTTGGCCCAAGCAAGTCTCTTCTTATTGGTGTCCTTTAGTAGTGGTTTCTTTGCAGTAATTCAACCATAAAGGCCTGATTCAGGCAGTCTCCTCTGAACAGTTGATGTTGTGATGTGTCTGTTAATTGAACTCTGTGAAGCATTTATTTGGGTTGCAATTTCTGAGACTGGTAAATCTAGTGAATTTATCCACTGCAGCAGAGGTAACTCTGGGTCTTTCTTTCCTGTGGCGATCCTCATGAGAGCCAGTGCTTTCATCATAGTGCTTGATGGTTTTTGCAACTGTATTTACTTTTTTTTTAAGTTCTTGAAATGTTCAGGATTGACTGACCTTCATGTCTGAAAGTAATGGATGGTCGTTTTTATTTGCTTTTTTGAGCTGTTCTTGCCATAATATGAACTTGGTATTTTACCAAATAGGGCTATCTTCTGTATACCAACCCTACCTTGTCAAAACAATGATTGTCTCAAATGCGTTAAGAAGGAAAGAAATTCCACTAATTATATTTTAATAAGGCACACCTGTTAATTGAAATGCATTCCAAGTGACTACCTCATGAAGCTGGTTGAGAGAATGCCAAGAGTGTGCAAAGCTTTCATCAAGGTAAAGGGTGGCTACTTTGAAGAATCTCAAATCTCAAATATATTTTGATTTCTTTAACACTTTTTTGGTTACTACATGATTCCATATGTGTTATTTCCAAGTGTTGAAGTCTTCACTATTATTCTACAATGCAGAAAATAGTAAAACAAATAATGAAAAACCCTTGAATGGAGCATGTGTGTCCAAACTTTTGACTGGTACTATACATATACTGTAGGTAGGGGTAAAGTGACTAGGCAACAGGATAGAATATAAACAGTAGCAGCAGAGTATGTGATGAGTCAAAAGGGTCAGTGCAGATAGTCCTTCCGTCATCTACCTATCTGCTCTCTCCATCTCTCTTTGGGATCTGACTGTAGCAGTTGTACTGTTCTTTGTCTGTCTGGAACTGTCCTTTATGTCCTCTCTGTGTAGCTGCTGTGACTCTGTTCAACTAGAAAGGCCTTATGTAAAACGCTATAGTTCACTCAGTACAATAATCCTATAGATGGTGGGAAAGAGGAGAAAGAAAGAATGTTTGATGAACGATGATAAAATAAAGGAGAATGGAACAGAAAGGCAGATAGATAGAAAGAGAGAGAGATACAGAGAGAGAGAGAGGAATCTGTTGACTGATTCTCTGGCCAGGGTATAAAGGACTGAGCTGGGTGATGGACAGGTCATTAATTATTGATCCATGGTTAATTGATTATTTGATTGAATTGATCATTGATTTATGACTCTTAGATGAGAGGAACATGTTTTGTTCTTGCCGATGCTGTGTGTGTGTGTTACGCATCTCCTTTTCATTCCCATCCAATCTGGATGTGATAGGTCACACTGCATCAGATGCCTCTCTCTCTCTCCCTATACACAGTCCAGGGTCCAGAGCTACACAATTGTTCCATCTGGAAATGCTCCAGCATCCAATAATCTTTTTACATATCTATGTTCGTTGCCAGGGCTGCAGTATTCTCAGATCTGTACTTTCAGCCTTTACTATGATGGCAAAACATCAGTATCTAGTTTTAACAGATCTGTGTTTTTGGCCAGAGCTACATCTAGTTTTAATTTCTTTTGGCTGTTGGTTTTATGGTAGGTACGTCTCCATCCTGCATCATTCATACAGTCAATACATTATTTATATAGAGAGAATGATTTATTTCAGCTTTATTTCGTTCATCACATTCCCAGTGGGTCAGAAGTTTACATACACTCAATTAGTATTTGGTAGCATTGTCTTTAAATTGTTTAACTTGGGTCAAACATTTTGGGTAGCCTTCCACAAGCTTCCCACAATAAGTTGGGTGAATTTTGGCCCATTCCTCCTGACAGAGCTGGTGTAACTGAGTCAGGTTTGTAGGCCTCCTTGCTCACACATGCTTTTTCAGTTCTGCCCACAAATTTTCTATAGGATTGAGGTCAGGGCTTTGTGATGGCCACTCCAATACCTTGACTGTGTTGTCCTTAAGCCATTTTGCCACAACTTTGGAAGTATGCTTGGGGTCATTGTCCATTTGGAAGACCCATTTGCGACCAAGCATTAACTTCCTGACTGATGTCTTGAGATGTTGCTTCAATATATCCACATAATTTTCCCTCTTCAGGATGCCATCTATTTTGTGAAGTGCACCAGTCCCTCCTGCAGCAAAGCACCCCCACAACATGATGCTGCCACCCCCGTGCTTCACGGTTGGGATGGTGTTCTTCAGCCTGCAAGCCTCCCCTTTATCTTCCAAACATAACGATGGTCAGTATGGCCAAACATCAATTTTTGTTTCATCATATTTCTCCAAAAAGTATGATCTTTGTCCCCATGTGCAGTTGCAAACCAAAGTCTGGCTTTTTTATGGCGGTAAAGGAGTAGTGGTTTCTTCCTTGCTGAGCAGACTTACAGGTTATATCGATTTAGGACTCATTTTACTGTGGATATAGATAGGTCCTTTGCTGTTGTTCTGGGATTGATTTGCACTTTTCGCACCAAAGTACGTTCATCTCTAGGAGACAGAACGCGTCTCCTTCCTGAGCGATATGACGGCTGTGTGGTCCCATGGGGTTTATACTTGCGTACTATTGTTTGTACAGATGAACGTGGTACCTTAAGGCGTTTAGAAATTGCTCCCAAGGATGAACCAGACATGTGGAGGTCTACCATTTTTTTCTTAAGTCTTGGCTGATTTCATTTGATTTTCCCATGATGTCAAGCAAAGAGGCACTGAGTTTGAAGGTAGGCCTTGAAATACATCCACAGGTACACCTACAATTGAATCAAATGATGTCAATTAGCCTATCAGAAGCTTCTAAATACTGCTTGTGTAAAAGTCTAAAAGTATTCGGTTTTAAATATACAGTACCTTGCGAAAGTATTCGGCCCCCTTGAACTTTGCGACCTTTTGCCACATTTCAGGCTTCAAACATAAAGATATAAAACTGTATTTTTTTGTGAAGAATCAACAACAAGTGGGACACAATCATGAAGTGGAACGACATTTATTGGATATTTCAAACTTATCGAAAACTGAAAAATTGGGCGTGCAAAATTATTCAGCCCCCTTAAGTTAATACTTTTTAGCGCCACCTTTTGCTGCGATTACAGCTGTTAGTCGCTTGGGGTATGTCTCTATCAGTTTTGCACATCGAGAGACTGAAATTTTTTCCCATTCCTCCTTGCAAAACAGCTCGAGCTCAGTGAGGTTGGATGGAGAGCATTTGTGAACAGCAGTTTTCAGTTCTTTCCACAGATTCTCGATTGGATTCAGGTCTGGACTTTGACTTGGCCATTCTAACACCTGGATATGTTTATTTTTGAACCATTCCATTGTAGATTTTGCTTTATGTTTTGGATCATTGTCTTGTTGGAAGACAAGTCTCCGTCCCAGTCTCAGGTCTTTTGCAGACTCCATCAGTTTTTCTTCCAGAATGGTCCTGTATTTGGCTCCATCCATCTTCCCATCAATTTTAACCATCTTCCCTGTCCTTGCTGAAGAAAAGCAGGCCCAAACCATGATGCTGCCACCACCATGTTTGACAGTGGGGATGGTGTGTTCATGGTGATGAGCTGTGTTGCTTTTAAGCCAAACATAACGTTTTGCATTGTTGCCAAAAAGTTCAATTTTGGTTTCATCTGACCAGAGCACCTTCTTCCACATGTTTGGTGTGTCTCCCAGGTGGCTTGTGGCAAACTTTAAACAACACTTTTTATGGATATCTTTAAGAAATGGCTTTCTTCTTGCCACTCTTCCATAAAGGCCAGATTTGTGCAATATACGACTGATTGTTGTCCTATGGACAGAGTCTCCCACCTCAGCTGTAGATCTCTGCAGTTCATCTAGAGTGATCATGGGCCTCTTGGCTGCATCTCTGATCAGTCTTATCCTTGTATGAGCTGAAAGTTTAGAGGGACGGCCAGGTCTTGGTAGATTTGCAGTGGTCTGATACTCCTTCCATTTCAATATTATCGCTTGCACAGTGCTCCTTGGGATGTTTAAAGCTTGGGAAATCTTTTTGTATCCAAATCCGGCTTTAAACTTCTTCACAACAGTATCTCGGGCCTGGTGTGTTCCTTGTTCTTCATGATGCTCTCTGCGCTTTTAACGAACCTCTGAGACTATCAGAGTGCAGGTGCATTTATACGGAGACTTGATTACACACAGGTGGATTGTATTTATCATCATTAGTCATTTAGGTCAACATTGGATCATTCAGAGATCCTCACGGAACTTCTGGAGAGAGTTTGCTGCACTGAAATTAAAGGGGCTGAATAATTTTGCACGCCCAATTTTTCAGTTTTTGATTTGTTAAAAAAGTTTGAAATATCCAATAAATGTCGTTCCACTTCATGATTGTGTCCCACTTGTTGTTGATTCTTCACAAAAAAATACAGTTTTATATCTTTATGTTTGAAGCCTGAAATGTGGCAAAAGGTCGCAAAGTTCAAGGGGGCCGAATACTTTCGCAAGGCACTGTACTTAAGCATCAAAAGTAAAAGTATAAATCATTTAAAATTCCTTAAATTGAGCAAACCAGACAGCATAATTTTCTTGTTTTTATTTATTTATGGATAGCCAGGGGCTATCTCCAACAGTCAGACATCATTTCCAAACAAAGTATGTATGTTTATTGAGTCCGCCAGATCAGAGGTAGTATGGATGACCACGGATGTTCTCTTGATAAGTGTGTGAATTGGACCATTTTCCTGTCCTGCTAAGCATTCAAATTGTAACAAGTAATTTTGAGTGTCAGAGAAAATATTTAGGAATGTAGTGAAGTAGAAGTAAAAGTTGTTAAAAATATAAAATGGTAAAGAACAGATACCTTACTTTTAGTATTTTGACATAAGTACTTTACACCACTGTGTGTGTGTGTGTGAGTGTGTGTGTGGGTGTGTGTGTGTGTGTGTGTGTGTGTGTGTACAGTATTTCCCGTCATTAAGGCAGGATAGCAATTATAGGAGTTGATCTACAAAATTATGAATATACCCTTCACACAGATGCAATTAAGAGTCTCGGAATATATTAGCCTACCCTACCTACTGTATCAGAAGTACAGATGTCTCTCTGTGAGCCTCCTTCACTAAAGCCTTGTTCACATTGACAGTTTGAAGTGACTCAAATAAAATAAAATAAAAACTGATTCGAATCTGTTCTTTTTGCTGCAGTCTGAACAGCCAAAAAGCACATGGAATCTGATATTTCAAGCCACATACAAATCTGATTTCTGGCCATGCAATTCGTATCTGAATGGTCAAATCTAATTTATTTGCCCTCAAGTGTTTTTTAGATTCTTATTTGGCATATTGTGTTGCCTGTTAGCTATTATATTGACAGTTTGACAAGAACATGTGGAAGCTAACTAGCTTGTTATTGTTTACAAACTAATTAGTGCATGTGCTGGAAAGCTAAACAGCTACTTAGCTAGCTAGCTAGTTGACTGCTGTGGCTAGCCAAAACAGATTTGTTTTAAAGGTTGGACCATATGATAAACTCTATGTGACCAGGCACAATGAAAGGAGAGGATAGGAGATGAGAGAAGAGGAGAGGATAGGGGGAGAGAGGAGAGGAGAGAACAGCAGAGGAGTAGAAAATTAAGCTGTCACCTCAGTCTATAGCACAGACATAATCACGCATAACATGCATGTAAACCACTCAAAGCGTGTCCAACATGTCTAACAGAAATGACAGGCGGGAACAAAGATGTGTCTGTGTCATAATTGTGACCCAAGCCCTGCTCAGATAATCCCTACCGACAACGTAGCGCTGCTGCAAATGTACATTGTCCCAGGGCCGTTGGCAGTCATAATGTAAGTAACCTCATTTATGTACCTCTTACTCCCCCTGAATGCCTCTGTCATTCCCCTGAATGCCTCTGTCAATTCTACTCTTACTCCCCTGAATGCCTCTGAATGCCTCCTACAATCCTATTGTATGTAGTTATCATGTGCCTATGAACCTGAGATCTACTGTTTGAACTGAGGCGGTTTGCCCTAGTAGGAAGTCCAATGTAGCTCACCCTGCACTATCAGCTCAAAAATAAATATGATGTCTACCTTTGATAAACCTCCCAGTAAAGCAATACAAATTAACAAAAGATGTTCAGCACGCTTATAGGGAAGGGCATTCAACTTACGCAAATGACTGATGATTGGCTGAGAGAAATTGATAATAAAAAGACTGTGGGAGCTGTTTTTTAGACTTCAGTGCAGCTTTTGACATTATCAATCATAATCTGCTGTTGGAAAAAACTGTGTTATGGCTTTACATCCCCTGCTATATTGTGGATTGAGAGTTACATTTCTAATAGAACACAGAGGGTGTTCTTTAATGGAAGCCTCTCCAACATAATCTAGTTAGTTAGGCATTACCCAGGGCAGCTGTCTAGGCCCCTTACTTTTTTCAATCTTTACTAATGACCTATGACCTACTAATGACCTAATGACCTATATGCTGGTGTCTCAAAACAAGCGAAATCACTGCAACACTTAACAAAGAGCTGTAGTCAGTTTCAGAATGGGTGGCCAGCAGTAAGATAGTCCTAAATATTTTTTGAAAACTAAAAGCATTGTATTTGGAACAAATCATTCACTAAACCCTAAACAAATAGTGTAATGAATAATGTGGAAATTGAGCAAGTTGAGGAGACTAAACTGCTTGGAGTAACCTTGGAGTAACTGTCATGGCCAAAACATATTGATGCAACAGTAGCTAAGATGGGGAGAGGTCTGTCCATAATAAAGCACTACTCTGCCTTCTTATCTCTATCAACAAGGCAGGCCCTAATTTTGTCTCACCTGGACTACTATCCAGTCGTGTGGTCAGGTGCCACAAAGAGAGACTTAACAACTGTCCCAGAACAGGGCAGCACAGCTGGCCCTTAAATGTACACTGAGAGCTAACATTAATAATATACATATCAATACACCTTAGGGAACAGTGGGGACTGTGAAGAGACACACATAGGCACAGACACATGCATGCACACATGATATCATACGCACTACACACACATGGATTTTGGCTGTAGATATGTGTTAGTAGAGTATTGGCCAGAAGGCACACACTTAATGTTTAGTGAAATGTGTTTAAAATTGTATAACTGCCTTCATTTTGCTCAACCCCAGGAACAGTAGCGGGATCCATAATAAATACCCAAAAATATAATACAAACCCCTGAAATCATTTTTTTTCATTTAGCTTTTTTCATTTCAACATTAAATTACTTCACCAATCAGGGCGGATATAGAAGGGCGATGTTTGGTTGTTTGCATGCGCGATGGACAGACAAGTGTAGGGTGCGAGATACCACTGACATTTTGCGGGTGGGGAGAGAGCGAGAGAGGGTGGAGGAGCCAAGGAGGAGGTTTAGCTTGAAAGAAAAGGGAAAGGGAAAGATACCTAGTCAGTTGTACAACTGAAACCACTGGCCATTTTGTTATGACATGCATTATCTGAATTAGGCCCATAGAATTATACCTACCGAGGAGTGGCTTCTATCGAGGTACTTTGAATGTCTTTGAACTTCAGATATTTGGCTTAATGTTGGACCAGAGCTAACCAGCTGGCTAACAAATTGTGTGTGCAGAAGGGCACCAGAATAAAAAAACAACTTGTCTTACCTTTTTGTAGTTAATAAATCCAATGTGGAAACTGATAACTATAGTATCCTTAATTAACTAGCATTGAAAAAGTTAATCCATTCTCTGTAATTAAAAATCTCTCTCTAATTTCTGAATCACGCTTGTAACATCAGTAGGCTACAGTAACCTATGCTTCAGAGGGGGAGGGACAGGAAGCCTACACACGCATGCACGCACACATGTAAAGGTTTTCAGCTGGCAGGCAGACACTGGAATAAGTTTCTGAATGGCAGAGTTAGGGCCTTGCATTGGCACTTTGTTGCGTTTTTTGTGGGGACTGGATTTTTTTTTAAATAATTTATAAACAGGTTTACGCTGCAGCAGCAAATTGACATCTGGATGAATTTAGTGACGAGACGTCAACTTGTCAGAGTGTGTGTGTCTGGGGATGGCTACTCGCAGGTGTAATGAACACGATGGTAGACAGAGAGCTAGTTTCAAGCGCAGGGTGTAGCAGGTGTTTATTGTAAAGGACCACAGGAGGAGGCAGGTAGCTGGGTCCAGGGGCAGGCAGAAGATCATACACAGGGGTTCCAACAAGGCAACAGTACAGGCAGGGAAAAGGCTAATAACGTCATCCAGGAGATCAGGCTATAGGTTGATAACAGGAAATCCGATGGGCTAAGGTACAGGCAGGGAATAGGCAAAAGGCGTCATTAGTGAGGCAGGCATAAACTATCATACACGGGAGTAAATCACGGGAAAAACCAGCTCAGAAACACGTGTGTCACAAAACAAACAATACCTCACAGTGATGGGGTGCAAAGAACTGAACCAAATAGTGTGTGATAATGACATACAGGTGTGTGAACAGGTGATCAGAATTAAGGAGATTGGGATCTGAAGAGTGAGCTGCGTTCAGGGGATCTAGGTATTTGAGAGTGTAAGCTGGAAAGTGAGCTGTGTTCTGGGGATATACATGTTTGAGAGTGAGAGTTGGAAGCAGACTTTACAGCAGGGAGCAGAGGCAAACTGAGGTGTGTGTGTACTGTAGGTGTACCGTATAATGTAAAATAAAACATCTAATTTGAGTGTACCGCAGAAAAATAGTGATACATGTACAGGAGCTGTCAGCAGTGTTCTGGCACTATACACACCATTATTTGTATATACACTGCTCAAAAAAAATAAAGGGAACACTAAAATAACACATCCTAGATCTGAATGAATGAAATATTCTTATTAAATACTTTTTTCTTTACATAGTTGAATGTGCTGACAATAAAATCACACAAAAATTATCAATGGAAATCAAATTTATCAACCCATGGAGGTCTGGATTTGGAGTCACCCTCAAAATTAAAGTGTAAAACCACACTACAGGCTGATCCAACTTTGATGTAATGTCCTTAAAACAAGTCAAAATGAGGCTCAGTAGTGTGTGTGGCTTCCACGTGCCTGTATGACCTCCCTACAACGCCTGGGCATGCTCCTGATGAGGTGGCGGATGGTCTCCTGAGGGATCTCCTCCCAGACCTGGACTAAAGCATCCGCCAACTCCTGGACAGTCTGTGGTGCAGCGGGGTGGATGGAGCGAGACATGATGTCCCAGATGTGCTCAATTGGATTCAGGTCTGGGGAACGGGCTGGCCAGTCCATAGCATCAATGCCTTCCTCTTGCAGGAACTGCTGACACACTCCAGCCACATGAGGTCTAGCATTGTCTTGCATTAGGAGGAACCCAGGGCCAACCACACCAGCATATGGTCTCACAAGGGGTCTGAGGATCTCATCTCGGTACCTAAAGGCACTCAGGCTACCTCTGGCAAGCACATGGAGGGCTGTGAAATGCCACCCCACACCATGACTGACCCACCGCCAAACCGGTCATGCTGGAGGATGTTGCAGGCAGCAAAACGTTCTCCACGGCGTCTCCAGACTCTGTCACGTCTGTCACATGTGCTCAGTGTGAACCTGCTTTCATCTGTGAAGAGCACAGGGCGCCAGCGGCGAATTTACCAATCTTGGTGTTCTCTGGCAAATGCCAAACGTCCTGCACGGTGTTGGGCTGTAAGCACAACCCCCACCTGTGGACGTCGGGCCCTCATACCACCCTCATGGAGTCTGTTTCTGACCGTTTGAGCAGACGGCCTGCTGGAGGTCATTTTGCAGGGCTCTGGCAGTGCTCCTCCTTGCACAAAGGCGGAGGTAGCGGTCCTGCTGCTGGGTTGTTGCCCTCCTACGGCCTCCTCCATGTCTCCTGATGTACTGGCCTATCTCCTGGTAGCGCCTCCATGCTCTGCACACTACGCTGACAGACAGAGCAAACCTTCTTGCCACAGCTCGCATTGATGTGCCATCCTGGTGAGCTGCACTACCTGAGCCACTTGTGTGGGTTGTAGACTCCATCTCATGCTACCACTAGAGTGAAAGCATCGCCAGCATTCAAAATTGACCAAAACATCAGCCAGGAAGCATAGGAACTGAGAAGTGGTCTGTGGTCACCACCTGCAGAACCACTCCTTTATTGGGGGTGTCTTGCTAATTGCCTATAATTTCCACTTGTTGTCTATTCCATTTGCACAACAGCATGTGAAATGTATTGTCAATCAGTTTTGCTTCCTAAGTGGACAGTTTGATTTCACAGAAGTGTGATTGACTTGGAGTTACATTGTGTTGTTTAAGTGTTCCCTTAATCTTTTTGAGCAGTATATATATATATATATATATATATATATATATATATATATATATATACAGTGCCTTGCGAAAGTATTCGGCCCCCTTGAACTTTGCAACCTTTTGCCACATTTCAGGCTTCAAACATAAAGATATAAAACTGTATTTTTTTGTGAAGAATCAACAACAAGTGGGACACAATCATAAAGTGGAACGACATTTATTGGATATTTCAAACTTTTTTAACAAATCAAAAACTGAAAAATTGGGCGTGCAAAATTATTCAGCCCCCTTAAGTTAATACTTTGTAGCGCCACCTTTTGCTGCGATTACAGCTGTAAGTCGCTTGGGGTATGTCTCTATCAGTTTTATATCTTTATGTTTGAAGCCTGAAATGTGGCAAAAGGTCGCAAAGTTCAAGGGGGCCGAATACTTTCGCAAGGCACTGTATATATATATATGACATGGGGGGGATTATGTGTTTGTATATTTTTTATTGCTTGGTATTACTGCACTATTTGAGCTATAAACACAAGCCTTTCACTGCACCTGTGATAACATCTGAAAATCTGTGTCTGCAATCAATAAACTTTCATTTGGATTTGATTTTGAACAAACGGCACACACACACGCACACACGCACACCACCCTGGTTCAACATAATTTCTCAGACAGACGAGAGAGGTGTGAGGAGGTGCTTAGGAGACAGATACAAACAAACAAGCACGCACATTGTTTGGAGAATTGGCAGTGGAGATAAGGGAGATAAGCCTCCTGCTTGTTGGACTGACTGAGCTTACAAACTTCTTCAGGCTAGGGTCTATTTTTCTCAATTTCCGGCTGACTGACATGCCCAAAGTAAACTGCCTGTTGCTCAGGCCCTGAAACCAGGATATGCATATAATTGGTACCATCGGAAAAAGAAAACACTCTGAAGTTTGTAGAAATGTTAAGATAATGTAGGAGACTATAACACAATAGATATGGTAGGAGAAATCCCTACCGGAATTGTTTTTTTTTTGCGAGAGCCCATGCTCTTCCAATGGAACGTATAGGAAAAAATATATATATAGCTCCCAGTGTGCAATTCCTATGGCTTCCACTAGGTGTCAGTAGTCTTTGTTCAAGGTTTCAGGCTTGTTTCTTCCAAAACGAGGAAGAATAATGAGTTTTAGTACAGGGACTCCAACCAATGTAGGTATTTTCAGCAGCCTCTCATTAGCTTAGCATACTAACTTGAGTGTCCAAAGAAATCCTTGGGCAGATGTTAAAGCCCCAAACCAACTTGAATTTATTTCTGTCCAAGTTCTATCACCATATTATTATGTGGCCAGATTTGCTCAATCACTTCAATGGACACATTTCTGCTGATGTTCCACTTGGGAGAGATGCCTAGCTCAGAGGAAGAGGGTGAAATGTCAAAACAGCCTAGAAAGAGGTGATTTGACTTTACCAAGCGTGGCCATATGCTAAGTGATTACTTTCCAAAACCCGGACTCAAAAATATCATAATTTCTCTCTTCTGAGGGCTTTCACATTCACTCACTCACTCACTCACTCACTCACTCACTCACTCACTCACTCACTCACTCACCTCACTCACACACACACACACACAAACATGCAAGTGTACACACTCACTCACACACACTCAAGTGCACAAAAATACACACATACATCCACATACAGTACACACACACCTTTTTATAACTCTGCATGTCCAGCCTCTAAAGATTAGTGTCACTTTGACATTTTCAATGCTCTAATGTTACCTGAACACAAACACCCCCTCTCTACTACTCCCTCCCTCCCTTTGTGTTGTCCTCCATCAGCACCCCTCCCTCCTTTCTCTTTTCCTTGGCTCAAGCATATTACTGAGGAAATTGGGGCCGATGGAGTCTGTCACTGTATGACCTAGAGCTTACAGAAGAAAATGAGAGAGAATAAGAAAGAGGGGGAAGAGGGGAGGGAAGCAGAGACGGGTGCGGAAGTGTAGAGGAAACAGGCAGAGGTAATGGGAAGAGGAGCGGGAAACAGGGGGACAGAATGGGCAGAAATGGAGAAAGGGGCACAGAGAGAGAGGGAATGCAAGAGAGAGGGAGAGAGAGACTCAAATTAAATTCCCATCATGTCAGGGTAGAGCAGGATTCAGTAGTGTTTATTGGCAGCTCCGAGCCTCAGGGAAATTACATTCTGCTGCAGAGCGTGAACACACTGACACACCCCCACCCACACACCAACACACCCACACATAGACAGCTGTTTGTGTCCTAAGGGGTGGCCGCTGAGAAAACCCACTCACGTCAAGTTACTCTAGACGCATGACTGGGTGTGTGTGTGAGGGGGTGGGCGGGTGAGAAGTTTTTGATTATATCCTAAGCTGGCCTATGTCTTCTCTCTTAGATCAAGATCAACCACACCAACACAAGTCTGCTTTAACGTAGTGACATGAAGATCTAATGTAGCGTTATGAAGGTTTAACGTAGTGTTATGAAGGATGAAATTGTCCCACTCCACCCTGCTGCTTTCCATAAACCCCACTGAGGACAGAACATCTGGAGTTGACATCTGCGACAGCATAACTAACATCTCTCTTTCCCATTTTCTACACCTTCTCTCTTTATCTCCCTCTCCATCTCTATCTTTCCACAAATGTTCTCTCTCTGTCCCTCTGTCTCTCTCTCTCTTTCGCTCTCTCTCTCTCTATAGGATGATGGTGAGAGTGCAGCAGGTACAGTGGAGGATGATGGGAAGTCGAGTTTCTTCTGCCAGCTGTGTGAGAAACAGTACCTGAGACACCAAGAGTATGACAACCACATCAACTCCTACGACCACGCACACAGACAGGTAACAAACACACACAAAAACAAAAACACGCAAAACCTCCCCTCTCCTCACACACACACAAACCAAGTCTTCCAGTCTCATCCTACATAGAGAAACGTAAAATAAACATAAAGCTGTTGCTTAGTTGTCATTGTTCTGAACATGAATTACAGCAGCCCAGAGTTAAGGCTCGTTATCACCAGCGGCAAAGACATGAAACGAGCTACACACACACACATAAAGACACACACCAGTTTCCGAGCTGTAATGTAGAGACTAGTTAATGTAGCCTATTTGTGCTGGCTGTTCTGTTTGTGATTCAGAGGCTGCCGCTATAAAGACACGTCTGTTCTTCTTTTAACATCCTTTCAGGAAAAAAGACACGTCCGTTCTTCCTTGTCAGGGGTAGTGAAATAAACATGTTGGGATTGTATAACACTACAAAAACACGTTGCACACTGATTCCGTGCTGTTGTTCTTTTATGCCGCGACCATTTGTGGTAGATGGTGGCATTCTGTATCGCACCACACTATCACAAGGAGGGTTAGCATGCTGATCTATCGGTAGTCTAAACTGTGGCAATTAATGGAGGTGTTTTCAGTCTGAGAGTCTCCTCTGGCACTAGAGTCCTGCATCAGACAACAACAACAAAAACTGTCGGTGGTCCTGGAGTTAAGAGAGAAATTTCACTTGACATGTGGACTGAAGATTTTCCCCCAAAAAATCTTGGTGGGCTTTTGGTTTCTCTTCCTCTAAAAACAGAAATAAATAATTCTAAATAACAAACTGGCTTTATTTACAAATTAGTAAGAATGTCTCACCCATGTTCAAGAATGGCTTTTTTCCAATTTATTCAGATTACAATCGCTCACTTTCAGTTTTTTGAAACAAAATAATCTCCAAAATATCATTCTTTTTTAAACAAAGTGATTATTATTATTATTATTAACCATGCATTATTATTATATAAAAGCCCCTTAGATATTCTCACAGACCAGACTTGCCCTAATGGAAAATACCCCTTAGATATGAATTTAGAATCCTCCAATCATCTAAATGTAATTCTTGGCGGAGAGTCACGTCATTGGCGAGAGTCAGGCGGTATTGGTAGAGTTGAAGAGGGCGAGGAACGAGATGGAGTCACAATCCATGCCAGGCAAACATGCAGATGATTATTTAAAATACATTTTAGTTGCAACAAGTTCGATCGGGTTTAAATCAGGAAACCTACATGTAGAGATTTTAAAAATATTTGTAGATATACTGTAGGCCTACCGTAGGCGACATGAGCCGAACTAGTGTTGAGTACTGTGCTGTTAAAAGTGTTGTAGGTCTTGTTTATGTTAAAGTATTTTACTACATAAAGGTCTACTTACTGTGCTGGCGTCTTGACCCAGTTTGTGCCCTCATTTGCATTGCAAACCATAACGAAATACTATGGGAATAAATGGAAGAGGCAAGTGGAAGGTGGGGGAAAGTAAGGAACTTCTCTGTTGGCCCTGGAGGCCTTTTGAAAACATGTTTTCACCGTGGGATTTTGGTTTCTCTCCATCTAAAAGCAGGGAGAGAAAACAAGCGTAGCAGGTTGTTCTGCAAACAACGTTTCTAGGATGGGCTATTAGCAGGACAAAAGTCTCTTCAACCATTAGAAAAGGTAGTAGTTCGACCTCTGTAGGTGTGACCCCCCCACAACTTACAATGTATTAAGTACTCTAAAGTTTGACGTTTCTAACTCCAAACCTCATGAAACCACAAAACGTGGGATCAACCATCGTTGATAGTATTTGTGCTTTCCTTAATACCGGTCCACACAAGTTTCTTCAACTGTCTTCTGACGATGATTAGAGCGATGTTGATTGCCTTTGCCGATCGATGATCATCTTCAACCATCAGTGAATCCATCTTACCGAGACTGAAACCAGATTTGCCCCAACAAAAAAATGCATCAAGCCCTACAAATATATACATTTATCATTAACCCTGCATTGTAATTGTAATGCAGGTGAATATTTTGTTATGGATCCAAAACTAATTACTATGGGAATAAATGTCACTGAATGACATGTGGTCAACTATTTCAGCACCGTTTCGCGCTGCTCTGAGACCAGCATGGGGACTGGTCTTGATAAATTAGTCAATGAGATAAAAATAATATTTAAAAAACAAGAGAACACACATGGTTAATGTTCAGATTTTATTTTTTTACAAATAATAATAATGAATAATAAATAATAAATATATATATATATATATATATACACTACCATTTAAAAGTTTGGGATCACTTATAAATGTCCTTGTTTTTGAAAGAAAAGCCATTTTTTTGTTCATTAAAATAACATCAAATTGATCAGAAATACAGTGTAGATATTGTTAATGTTGTAAATGACTATTGTAGCTGGAAACAGCTTATTTTTTATGGAATTGGCCAGACACTGGACAGAGGAAATCTGCCAAGAAGCATCCCGGAGTTGCCTCTTCACTGTTGAAGTTGAGTCATTACCCTTCCTCTCCACTCCTTACCTCTTATTTTCTAGTGCTTTTTTCCAGGCCTATGGTGATGGAGGGAATAGCAGCTGTTTTACCGGATCCTGACCAATTGTGCTATTTTGTGTGGTTTTTTTTGCGCTGATCTTAACTTCTTTTGTACATAATGTTTCCGCCATCATTTCCTATGACTGAAAAGAGCTTTCGGACATCAGAACAACGATCACTAACATCAATTTGGATGAGGATTTCTACTTCAATGAGTCGGGTCGAATGACATACTGCTCATCCTGGACCAGGCCCAAATCCGACACTCAAAAATGGAAAAGGCGGTGCTATAAAGGCCAGCGTGCGGGATGCCTGACAAGACAACATCGGCGAGTGGGTAAACCACCTCTTCCCTCGAACCAGCAATCACTGGAGAATAAACTGGAGGAGCTCCTTTCAAGACAATCTTATCAACGTGATCTGAAGAACTGTAATATCCTATGTTTCTCTGAGTTGTGGCTGAACAAGGACATGGAAAATTTTAATCTAGCTGTTTTTTCTATACATCGGAAGGACAGAACGGCAGCGTGGGATAAACTCGGGGGGGGGGGGTGTCTTTGTTAACAAGAGCTGGTGTGTGGTCTCTAATACTAAGGAGGTCTCGAGGTTCTGCTCGCATTAGTTAGAATATCTGTAGATGATACTATTTAAGCTGTAGAGGATACTATTTACCGAGAGAGTTTTCATCTATAATTTTCATAGCCCTCTACTTACCACCACAAACCAATGCTGGCACTAAGTCCGCACTCAACGAGCTGTATAGGGCCCTAAGCAAACACGAAAATTCTCACCCAGAGGTGTCGCTCCTAGAGGCCAATGATTTTAATGCAGGAAAAATGAAATCTGTCTTACCTTATGTCTACCAACATTTCACCTGTGCAACTAGAGGTGCAAAAACTCTAGATCACCTTTACTCCACACACAGAGACACATACAAACTCACCCTCCATTTGGCAAATCTGACCATAACTATATTCTCCTGATTCCTACTTACAAACTAAAATACACTGAGCTAAAGTCTAGAGCGGGACACTAATCCAGATGCGTATAAGAAATCCTGCTACGCCCTCGGACAAACCATCAAACAGGCAAAGCATCAATTCAGGACTAAGATCAAATCCTACTATACTAGCTCTGACGCTCGTCGGATGTGATAGGGCTTGCAAACTATCATGTATTACAAAGGGAAACCCAGCCATGAGCTGCCTAGTGACCCAAGCCTACCAGACGAGCTAAGAATACGTGAGAATGCTGTTCATTGACTACAGTTCAGCATTGAAGACCATAGTGCCTTCAAGCTCATCACTAAGCTAAGGACCATGGGACTGAACACCTTCCCCTGCAACTGGATCCTGGACTTCCTGACCCCAGATGGTGAAGGTAGGCAACAACATCCACCACGCTGACCCTCAACACAGGGCCCCACACGACACCAACACCATAATTAAGATTGCCAACGGCACAACGCTGGTAGGCCTGATCACCGACAACGATGACACAACCTATAGGGAGGAGGTCAGTGTGGTGCCGAGACAACAACCTCTCCCTCAATGTCAGCAAGACAAAGGAGCTGATCATGGACTACAAGAAACGGAGGGGCGAGCACGCCCCCATTCACATTGAATGGGCTGTAGTGGATTGGGTCGAGAGCTTCAAGTTCCTCGGTGTCCACCACACTAAGGACCTATCATGGTCCAAACACACCAATACAGTCGTAAAGAGGGCACAACTACGCCATTTCTCCCTCAGGAGGCTGAACAAATTTTGGCATGGGCCCTCAAATCCTCAAACAATTATACAGCTGCCAGATTGAGAGGGTCTTGACTAGCTGCATCACCGCTTGGTACGGGAACTGCTTGGCATCCGACCGTAAGGCGCAACAGAGTGTAGTGCATACGACCCAGTACATTACTGGGGCCGAGCCTGCCATCCAGGTCCACTATAGCAGGCGGTGTCAGAGGAAGGCCATACAAATTGTCAAAGAATTCAGCCACCCAAGTCATAGACTGTTCTCTCTGTTACCGCATGGCAAGCGCTACTGGAGCTTCAAGTTTGGGACCAAAAGGCTATTGATCCGCTTCTAACCCTCAAGCAATAAGACTGCGGAACATGCTACTTGGACTATTTGCATTGGCTACCTTTCACCGGCTCTATGCATACTCACTGGACTATACCCACACACTCACACACACTACACTGACACTCCAACACACACATACACAAGCACATGCATATTGACGCCACATACACACACACTCACTCAGACACACTTTCACGCTCTTCATATACGCTGCTGCTACTCTGTTTATTATCTATCCTGCGTGCCTAGTCACTTTTACCTCTACCTACAGTGCCTTCAGAAAGAATTCATACCCCTTGACTTATTCCACATTTTGTTGTGCTACAGCCTGAATTTAAAATTGATTAAATATGTTTTTGTGTCCCTCATCTACACACAATAACCCATATGACAAAATGAACATGTTTTTGCAAATATCTCATTAACATAAGTATTCACACCCCTGAGTCAATGCATGTTTGAATCACCTTTATCAGCGATTACAGCTGTGAGTCTTTCTGGGTAAGTCTCTAAGAGTTTAGCACACCTGGATTGTACAATAGTTGCCCATTATTCTTTTCAAAATTCTTCAAGCTCTGTCAAATTCATTTTCAAGCCTTGTTATAGATTTTCAAGCAGATTTAAGTCAAAACTGTAACTAGGCCACTCAGGAACATTCACTGTCTTCCTAGTAAGCAACGCCAATGTAGATTTGTGTTTTAGGTTATTGTCCTGCTGAAAGCTGCATTCATCTCCAAGAGTCTTGTGGAAAGCAGACTGAAGCAGGTTTTTCTCTAGGATTTTACCTGTGCTTAGCTCCATTCTGTTTCTTTTTCATCCTAAAAAACATCCCAGTCCTTAACGATTATGCAGTCACCACTATGCTTAAAAATATGGAAAGTAATGTGTTGTGTTGGATTTGCCCCAAACATAACGGTTTGTATTCAGGACATAAAGTTAATTTCTTTGCCAGATTTCTTGCAGTTTTACTTTAGTGCCTTATTGCAAACAGGATGCATGTTTTGGAATATTTGTATTCTGTACAGGCTTCCTTCTCACTCTGTCATTTAGATTAGTATTGTGGAGTAACTACAATGTTGTTGATCCATCCTCAAATTTCTCCTTTTACAGCCATTAAACACTAACTGTTTTAAAGTCATCGTTGGCCTCATGGTGAAATCCCTGAGAGGTTTCCTTCCTATCCAGCAACTGAGTTAGGAAGGACACTTGTATCATTGTAGTGACTGGGTGTATTGATACACCATCCAAAGTGTAATTAATAACTTCACCATGCTCAAAGGGATATTCAATGTCTGGTTTTCTTTTACCCATCTACCAATAGATGTCCTTCTTTGCAAGGCATTGAAAACCTCCCTGGTCTTTGTGGTTGAATTTGGGTTTGAAATGTATTGCTCGACTGAGGGACCTTACAGATAATTGTACGTGTGAGTCATTCAAAAATCATGTTAAACACTATAGTCCATGCAAGTTATTATGTGACTTGTTAAGCACATTTTTTACTCCTGGACTTATTTAGGCTCGCCATAACAAAGGGGTCGAATACTTATTAACTGAAGACATATCTGCACTTAAGTTTTTAATAAATGTAATTAGATTAGATTTTTTTCTTACTTTTTAACTATGCATTGCTGGGAAAGGGCTCTTAAGCATTCCACTGTAATGTCTACACCTGTTGTATTCGGTGCATGTGACATATACCATTTTTCCTTCTATTCCCTCTTCACTCCTCTACTCTCGGGTGGTCCAGTCACTGACAGATCCGCTCCCTCTATGATTGACATAAGTCCTGTCACACACACACACATTCTTCTACAACTAACCTTGTGGAGAATCTTATTTTCCCTAACCCAACCCTAGCTCCTAACCCTGACCCTAAAACTAACACTAGCTCCTAACCCTAACCTTAAACCTAATTCTAACCCTAATTCTAACCTTAACCCTAAACCGCCTAGAAATAGCATTTGACCTTGTGGGTCCGCAGTTGGTCAAGTGCTTGTTTGTTTACTATTCTTGTGGGGAGTTCTGGTCCAACAAGTATAGTTAATCATGTCCACATACACACTAATAGAGAGTTATGTATTATGTATGCTTCTGAGTAGGAATATGATTAACATTTCTCACATACCAGCATTTGGCATCAAAGACTCAAAGCTCCTTACTGTACGCTACCTACACACACACGTACGCAGGCACGCACACATGAATACACCAGTGTAGACATGCACGCATGCACTCAAACACACATAAACCCCCCCCCCACACACACACACACGCACACGCGCGCACGCACACGCATACACACACACACACACACACACACACACACACACACACACACACACACACAGAGCAGTAGAGCACATCAAAGTCGTCTACAGTGAGCTGACAGTGGGATGTTAAGTAGTGAGTGATAACACACAGAAACACTCGTTTGTGTTCTGCTCACTACAGATTAACCTGAAAACTGTCAACGTGTGTGTGTGTGTTCCTGGATTAGCAGGATGAACTTATCTGACATTGATTAGCAGCCACGGGAGGTGTGATGGTGAGAGTGTGCATGAATAAATGCATGCTCATTTGAGTGTCAAGATGTGCCCTTAGGTTTTACTGTGTGTGTGAGTTCATGATAGCAAGAGAGGAGAGTGAGAGGGGAGGGGTAGAAGGAGTAAGGAGGGAAGGAGAGAGAGAGAAAGACGGAAGAGAGGAGGCAAGGTTTGACTGAACGACATGTCAGGCAGAGATGCAGGAAATAATCAGATAGATAGTTAGCGGCTAGATAAAATGATGGAGACTCCTAGATGCTAAGTTAGTTGTAAATATGATCAACTAATGAGAGCGAGAGAGAGCGAGAGAAAGAGAGAGGGAGGGAGATAGGGAAAGAGGGAGGGGAGACAGCGGCAGGGTAGCCTAGTGGTTAGAGCGTTGGACTAGTAACCGAAATGGTTGTAAGTTCAAATCCCCGAGCTGACAAGGTACAAATCTGTCGTTCTGCCCCTGAACAGGCAGTTATAACCCACTGTTCCTAGGCCGTCATTGAAAATAAGAATTTGTTCTTAACTGACTTGCCTAGTTAAATTAAGTTAAATAAGGAGAGGAGAGAGAGGCTGATAGAATAGAGGAGACTGATGCAGCTATTGTCAGACACCTTTACATCCCTCTACAGCCTGAAGACTGACACACACACACACACACCACACATATATATACCTCTACCTGCCAAGTGCAGATAAAGGCAGGATGAAAAATGATTAACAAAGGCAGAGAAAGAGAGAAAGAGACATGAATCACTATTTCCCTGAAAGAGCTGGCACGCCTGAAGGAGCAGACTGATGGAGAGGAGACCCACACAGTGGTCTGTTTCTCAGTACTGATGAGATGGTGCTTGCTGTGATCTTAGGAGTTCCAGGTTCCGTTAGAGGTGAGTTCCAGGTTCCGTTCTAGAGGGTTAGAGGTGAGTTCCAGGTTCAGTTCTAGAGGATTCTAGGTTAGAGGGATTTTAGGGCCTTCCAATGCAGTTCCTCTAGTGCTGTTTATGCTTTATTTATCCAATCAGTGGTCTGTAGTTTCTATTAGTAACATCATCTCCCTGCCATACTCCAGTCAATGTCTTCAATGTAAGATTTCAATAAGCAGGCTTATCACTGAGATTTGCGTAATGAAGTAAGTTTCCTAAATGATCCTCTTATGATGAAGTCCATATTAATGTGACAGATGGTTGCTGGCATTTAGGCTGATGATTGAAGGGTTGGTACACTGCAGCCTGCTGAGAGATGACAATCTGACAGACTGCAACACTCATCATCATTAGGCTTATAACACTGTCAGTACTCAATCATCACCATTCTCCCTGTCATGCACTTTCTATGGCAGACCATGTAGAAACAACATGTTTCTCTCCATCAGAGTTGAATGAGTCTGTAGACACACACTTTTGATTGATAGACAATTCACACTCAGAGATGATTCTTCCCAGAGATAGAGGGAGCTGAAATAGTTTCCACACAACGCGCGCGCGCGCACACACACACACACACACACACACACACACTCACACTCTGACCCTCTCCTCTCCTCCTTGTAGAGACTGAAGGAGTTGAAGCAGAGGGAGTATGCTCGGAACGTTGCGTCTAAGTCGTGGAAGGACGACCGCAAGCAGGAGAGAGCTCTGAGACGCCTGCACCAACTAGCACTGCTACGACAACAGACACACAAGTAAGATGGTGTGTGTGTGTAGAGACCTGCTTTCCAAGCGCACTGCAGGGAAATCTCTATGATACACACAAACTGTCCACATACGCTCACGTGCATACACTCTGTCAGTTTCTCTATTCCTCAGAGTGATGGATGTAAGAGCTGGCCTAGATACTGTAAGCACAGGCTGAGTTAATATAACATGAACACTCACAGTAAACTGCATAATATGGACAGTGTTTCACATGTTCACAATTTTATATTTATTCTGTTCTCTGCTATCCTCTCGTCTCCACCTCTCCTCTCTTTTGCACCAGGGTACCGGGCCAGGTTGTTAGGTTCCAAGGGACAGTGAGAGCTGAGATCCAGCATTCAGAGAGACACTGTGGAGAGAGAGACTACAAACCAGGGGACCACTATGTCCCATTGACCCAAACAGGGTTAATCCAAACCACAGGGAACTCCCAGCGACCCGCTGTTACCCTACCTCCAACCCAGCCCCAGACCATCCCGCTCAGCCTCCAGGGAAAGGACTCCCCCCATCTCCAGACCAAGCCTCTCTCCCCCTCCCAGCCCCAGCAGCCAGAGGATCCTACCCACATACCCATCTTCCCTGGAGGGCCCTTCCAAGCCTCCCCACCCCTAGCCTTGCTTTCCAGATGTGGATCTTCTCTGGAGGATCCCCAGCCTCGCCTGAACAACTCTCCCCAGGACCCTGCCTTTCCGTGGGGCAGAGACAGAGGAAGGGTGGGGGTCTCCTTCTGTTTCTCCAGGAGGGGCCCAAGACTAGAGCCATCTGCCTCCGTCTTCTCAGACCAGCAAGAGGAGGAGGGGAGAGGAGGAGGAGGAGGGCAGATGAAGGAGAAGGGAAGGGGAGGAGATGAACTATGGCTGCGTCACCCAGACAACCTGTTAGTAGGGCAACCAACCAACAGCCTTCACCCCGGAAACAAGACAGAACCCCCAGGTGGGGAAGAGGGGGAGGAGAGAAGAGAGAAGAGAGGAGGGGAGGAGAGAGACAGGTTCTCTGCTAGCCATGACCCAGGCTGTCCTACCCACAATGCCAGACTGAGAGAAACAGACCAGAGCCCTGTACACGGGACAGCAGATAAGAGGGAGGAGGGGGAAGAGAGAGAGGAGAGGAACAGGGGTACAGAGCACAGACAAGAGGGCCATGAGGTGAATCAGACTCCTATGTCTGACTCCTATCTCCATGTGGTTGCCAGAGACGGATCCACCCGTCTGAGATGGCCAGCAGAACTGCTGCAGTTTACCACAGCCAAACCCCACCTTTCCTACAGCTGTAAGCCCACACACTGGCAACGCCACACCAACCCACTACACTGTAACCCTGAACACAACCACAACCACTGTCAAACCAAGTCACGCTGTCACCACTCAGCAAGCCAGCAGGAGACAGAGAAACACACAGAGGAGTCCGACTCCCTCATGTTCTCTAGCTCCCAGCCTCCTCCTCAGGACACAGAAAATGTAGAATCCAATACAGATCTATATACAGAGACAGGCGGGACAGATGAGGGAGCCAAACACTCATCATCCTGTCACGTTGTGGAGAAGACAGAAGCACATGGAGTGACAGCAGCCTTCCAGGCAGAAGCAACAGTGCCAGGGAGTGGAGGTGAATCTGGGTTCAGATGGCACCACCCCCTCTTCGGGAATGGTGACCCCCTTCGCGGTGACAACACGCACACAAACCCCCACAATCCCCAAAGAGGCAGATTAGGAGGACATGTGAGACAGGAGAGAGATCGAGCCGTCAGAACCCCCAGGCCTAAATTAGAGGCTGTCATCCAGCCTTGCGCTGCCGTTTGTGTGTGTGCAAGCGAGGTTAGATGTGTGTGTACGCACACTGCCAGCTCACGCACACACTCCGTGGGCGGTTCAGTAAGCACTTCGACAGATGTGTCATGCAGAAATTTAAACGACAGCACAAAGAAGAAGAGGAGGAGAGGGGAAAGGTATAATGGGACTTCAAACGAGTGCGAGGGAGAGCGGCAGCGTCTTAGGAGCGTCATAACCTCTGTTTCCACCTGGTGGGGCGGAAAGAGGAGATGTGACGGAGACAGAGGGGGAGAAGGAGACAGGGAAATAGAGCGGGAGAGAGAGACAGGTGGAAAGAGGAGAAGAAAGGCAGGGGGGAAGAGGAGGAGGGGTGGGACTCTGTGCCTGCTGGGGGAATGTGACTCGGAGTCTGTGCCCTGCTCTGACAGACAGAGGCCTCACAGGAGTCACAGTAGAGACCAACATCACTATAACTATAACTCTGCCTCCCCGTTCAAACCAGCACCAAGAGTCACAGAGAGGACAGAGTACTACAGCACAGAGTCTCAGCTGTATAGAGAGATAGAGAGAGAGAGATATGGAGAGGTGGAGAGAGGAGAAAGGCAGGGATGGCCTTTCTACTGGAGTTCAGACTCCTCTCTGTGTTCTACTTCCGGGTCGCCCTGGGAAAAGGCTCACAACCTCCCAGTGGCATATGGTGGTCTCCACGGTTGCAGCGGGGGCTACCCAGTCTACAGTCGCCATGCCAACATCCATGGTAGCAATATTTCCTGTACTCCAGTGAGGAAGAGTAAATACATGCACAGAAACAGGAAATACATGAGTAGGAAGTGGTCAGAGAGTGAGGAGTGGGAAAGAACAGAGACTGGAAGGAGGCAGAGCTGGGATGGAGGGAGTAGAGGCTGTCGGGAAAGTGGTAGGGAGAGAGGGAACAGAGATTGGGGGAGTAGGAGGCAGGGTTGGGTAAGCAGGTTATCCAGCCCTGGAGGAGTCAGTGGAGGGGGCTGGCAGGGGTATCTCTCGACCCCCAGTCACAGAACTCTGGAGGGTTTCAGGGGATGGAGGTCTAGTTCTGGGGAGGGAGAAGTCTGGAACAGAGGACCAGTAGACTCAAGCCCAGACAGATGTACCTGGGGCAGCCGTGACAGTTGGGAGGACAGGGGGACATACTGCAGGGAGAACAGATACAGCTGGGATGACAACTGGGAGAGACAGAGGTCCACTGAAGGTAGAGAGAGCTGGAGCAGTTGGGAAAAGGGATCACGACCTAGCCCCAGCCCCAGACCTGATAGTTTTAGTTGGGACTGGGCAACCAGATGCCCTGACCATAGACACAGCCGCAGTCCTGGTTCCCAGTCTGTTCCCAGTGTGCAGGTTACCAGATGCCCCATCTCCAGCCCCTGGCCTGATTCTAGCCCTGACTGGCTGCCCCGACAGCCCAGCCCTGGCTTCTGTAGCAGCAGCACCAGTGTGTCAGACCTGAGTGGGGGATGGAGTAGCTTTAGTACTCACTCACGACCCAACCTGATTGGGAGAAAAACAACAGGGGTGCCCAGGCGAGCACCATGTCCCTCACCCACCAAGGAGAAACACCAAGCCTCCAGCCTTAAACCTACTCCTCCTCAACCTCTGCCCAGCACTGATACCACCCATCCACAGGACAGGAGCCCCAACCCCACAGCACAGCCTACATGTCTCTCAGACAGAGAGCCCAAAGCCCCCCCAAAGCCCAGAGAAGGGAACCCCAGCAGAACTATGCTACTGCCACTTATCGGGAAACTACCAGCAATTAGGAGAGGAACTAGGAGACGAGGGGCAGAAAGAGAGAGGGAGGGCCCTGACCAAACAGAGAAACATGACCACAACCAAGACCAGGTCCAGACACAGGACAAGGACCACAACCAAGACCAGGTCCAGACACAGGACAAGGACCACAACCAAGACCAGGTCCAGACACAGGACAAGGACCACAACCAAGACCAGGTCCAGACACAGGACAAGGACCACAACCAAGACCAGGTCCAGACACAGGACAAGGACCACAACCAAGACCAGGTCCAGACACAGGACAAGGACCACAACCAAGACCAGGTCCAGACACAGGACAAGGACCACAACCAAGACCAGGTCCAGACACAGGACAAGGACCACAACCAAGACCAGGTCCAGACACAGGACAAGGACCACAACCAAGGGAAGGAGAGTATGAAGAATGGAGCGGTCCAAAGTGGTCGACTGTGCCCTCAACCCCTCTTGTCTCCGAGCCCTGAGAAAACTGGAGAGGACACGTCCTGTCCTTCCCTGACATCACATCCTGCTGTGACGTCATATCTTGCCCTAACCTTACCTCACAGGGGTCAGTGGTCACATGGCCCCTCCCCTCCTCTGGCTCAACAGCCAATCAGCTTCAGCGCTGAAGAGATGGGCAAGTATCGCTGTCTGCAGGAGCAGGCACGAGAGCACATGCAGAGACTGCTACAGGGGACAGAGACACACACACACCATACCCCCTCTCCAGAGCCACACACACACCCCACACTCACTCATACACATGTGGCACAGACTCAAGAGAAAAACACACACTCCACTTTCCTAAATACTTCTCTAAAGCTAGACGCACACCCCGTACAAACACAGCTCTTACAGACACACTCTACCCCCAGGCTCCCCCCTCCTCATCCTCCTGTCCCCATACCGCAGCCTCTAATGACCCACCCTCCTCCACCCACACAACATCATTACATTCTACAACACACAGCATTCAGTATGGCACTCTCGTCACCCTCCTCTACCTCTTCCTCTCTCGCCCCCCACACCTCACCCCCTCATCACCTGCCCCTCCTACACCTCCCTTTCCCCCATCCCCATCCCCACCTCCCTCCATTCTCCATCTCCTCTATCTTTCCCTCCATTCTACTCTCCCATCCTCCTCTACATTTCCTCCCTCCCTCCCCTGCCTTCCACCCCTCTCCCCTCACCGCTCTCCCCCCCCTCACACTGCCACCACCGAGACCACCGTATCCAGAAAGACTTTGGTCATTGAGGTTTCAACAGAAAGCATTATGATGCTCTCTGATGACATCACATAGTAATACAATTTATTGTTAACTCCTGGACAATAATGTCCCATACAGTATAACAATCTACTGAATTTTCAGAATTTGTGTGTGTGTGTGTGTGTGTGTGTGTGTGTATTATGTTTTTGTATGAGTGCATGCGTGTGTGTGCGCATGTGTGTGCATGTCGTCGCTGTCGGATGAAAACCTTTTAACTCAATTTTCATGTTTATACATGTATTGGAAGCATCAACTCCACTCAATGTTCTCTGAACCTTTCATGACTTTTGGAACAAGAAAATGTATTCAACATAGCTTCTGTAGTTTCATAATTGTATGTTTCCATCCCTCCCTGTTCAAGTATGACTCAAGGGAAAACGTGCACCTGCTAAGACTAGCTGGCTTTCTCTCATCTCTTTCTTCCTCTCTGAACGTCAGGCATACTGGCTGTCTTTAGAAGTACCGTCATACTGGCTGTCTTTAGAAGTACAGTCATACTGGCTGTCTTTAGAAGTACCGTCATACTGGCTGTCTTTAGAAGTACCGTCATACTGGCTGTCTTTAGAAGTACCGTCATACTGGCTGTCTTTAGAAGTACCGTCATACTGGCTGTCTTTAGAAGTACCGTCATACTGGCTGTCTTTAGAAGTACCGTCATACTGGCTGTCTTTTGAAGTACCGTAAAACACCTGAGAGAGAGCGACAGACCGACGACAAGGCCGTGAGCAGAGCAATAGGCCCAACCCCCACTCCTACATCCGCCCAAGCCCCATTCAGCGACCAAAGAGCCATGTATCAGGTGCCCAGTATGTTCTGCTCACCCCTATTAGTCTGAGGCGTAACCACACGAAGCACAACCCTGGACACTATGGATCACAAAGCTTTTACTATATCATGCTAGAATATCCAAGGTCTGAGGTCATCTGCCTTTGACCTAAAGAGCAGGAACCCAGACTTCACCAAAGACATCAGAAATACAGACATTGTCATCCTACAAGAAACATGGTATAGAGGAGACAGACCCACTGGTTGCCCTCTAGGTTACAGAGAACTGGTAGTCCCATCCACCAAAATACCAGGAGTGAAAAGGGGAAGAGACTCAGGGAGTATGCTAATTGGATGTAAATCAGACCTAGCCCACTCTATTGAATTAATCAAAACAGGAGCATTTTACATATGGTTTGAAATAACAGAGAAAAATGTCCTCCTGTGTGCTACTTGTATACCCCCACTAGAATCCCCATGATTTAATGACAACAGCTTCTCCATCCTAGAGTGGGAGATCAACCATTTTCATGTTCTAGTCTGTGACAACGTAAAACACCAGAACCAGTCAGGGACCTGACACTCTCAGCACACAGGGGGACAAACACCTACCTCGAAGTGACAGCATTCCCTCCCAATATGCCCCCCTAGACACAACTACGACAAAACAACCAACAAAAACGGGTCACAAATCCTGCAACTCTATCGCACGCTGGGTCTGATAGGTTGAGGGGACTCCTTCGGTAGGTATACTTACAGCTCATCCCTTGGCAATAGTACTGTAGACTACTTAATTACCGAACTCAACCCAGAGTCTCAGAGCGTTCACAGTCAGCCCACTGACACCCCTATCAGATCATAGCAACATTACTTGAACAGAGCTAACTCAACATGAGGCATCAAATCTGAACAAACTGCATACCATTACAAAATGTTATAGATGGAAAAACAACTAGCAAACAAAAATGTAATCCCTCTTGGACAACTTTCTGGACAAAACATTTCACTGCAATAGTGAAGGTGTAAACCTGTAGTAGAAAGCCTAAACTATATTTTTGATATATTTGACCTTTCAACTTCCCTATCAAATATAACAATTCCAAGCAGACAACCTAATAAAATTAACAACAATGACAAATGGTTTGATAAAGAATGCAAAAACCTAAGAAAGACATTTTGAAACCTATCCGTTCAAAAACAGAGACCCAGAAAACCTGAGCCTACGTCTTCACTATGGTGAAGCATTAAAACACTACAGAAATATACTAAGGCAAAAAAAGGGGCAGCACTTCAGCAGTCAGCTCAAAGTAATTGAAGAACACATAGAATCAAACCACTTCTGGGGGACAACACAGCCCCACCCTCTTCAACATATACAGTATATCACAAAAGTGAGTACACCCCTCACATTTTTGTAAATATTTGAGGATATCTTTTCATGTGACAACACTGAAGACATGACTTTGCTACAATATAAAGTAGTGAGTGTACAGCTTGTATAACAGTGTAAATTTGCTGTCCCCTTAAAATAACTCAACACACAGCCATTAATTCTAAACCGCTGGCAACAAAAGTGAGTACACCCCTAAGTGAAAATGTCCAAATTGGGCCCAATTAGCCATTTTCCCTCCCCGGTGTCATGTGGCTCGTTAGTGTTACAAGATCTCAGGTGTGAATGGGGAGCAGGTGTGTTAAATTTGGTGTCATCGCTCTCACACTCCCTTATACTGACTGGTCACTGGAAGTTCAACATGGCACCTCATGGCAAAGAACTCTCTGAGGATCTGAAAAAAAGAATTGTTGCTCTACATAAAGATGGCCTGGGCTATAAGAAGATTGACAAGACCCTGAAACTGAGCTGTAGCACGGTGGCCAAGACCATACAGTGGTTTAACTGGACAGGTTCCACTCAGAACAGGCCTCGCCAAGAAGTTGAGTGCAGGTGCTCAGCGTCATATCCAGAGGTTGTCTTTGGGAAATATACGTATGAGTGCTGCCAGCATTGCTGCAGAGGTTGAAGGGGTGGGGGTCAGCCTGTCAGTCCTCAGACCATACGCCGTACACTGCATCAAATTGGTCTGCATGGCTGTCGTCCCAGAAGGAAGCCTCTTCTAAAGATGATGCACAAGAAAGCCTGCAAACAGTTTGCTGAAGACAAGCAGACTAAGGACATGGATTACTGGAACCATGTCCTGATGAGACCAAGATAAACTTATTTGGTTCAGATGGTGTCAAGCGTGTGTGGCAGCAACCAGGTGAGGAGTACAAAGACAAGTGTGTCTTGCCTACAGTCAAGCATGGTGGTGGGAGTGTCATGGTCTGGGGCTGCATGAGTGCTGCCGGCACTGGGGAGCTACAGTTCATTGAGGGAACCATGAATGCCAACATGTACTGTGACATACTGAAGCAGAGCATGATCCCCTCCCTTCGGAGACTGGGCCGCAGGGCAGTATTTCAACATGATAACGACCCCAAACACACCTCCAAGACGACCACTGCCTTGCTAAAGAAGCTGAGGGTAAAGGTGATGGACTTGCCAAGCATGTCTCCAGACCTAAACCCTATTGAGCATCTGTGGGGTATCCTCAAACGGAAGGTGGAGGAGTGCAAGGTCTCTAACATCCACCAGCTCCGTGATGTCGTCATGGAGGAGTGGAAGAGGACTCCAGTGGCAACCTCTGAAGCTCTGGTGAACTCCATACCCAAGAGGGTTAAGGTGCTGGAAAATGATGGTGGCCACACAAAATATTGACACTTTGGGCCCAATTTGGACATTTTCACTTAGGGGTGTACTCACTTTTGTTGTCAGCGATTTAGACATTAATGGCTGTATGTTGAGTTATTTTGCGGGGACTGTACACTGTTATACAAGCTGTACACTCACTACTTTACATTGTAGCAAAGTGTCATTTCTTCAGTGTTGTCACATGAAAAGATATACTCAAATATTTACAAAAATGTGAGGGGTGTACTCACTTTTGTGATATACTGTATATCAATGAATTGCCGAGGGCACTAGATCAGTCTGTAGCACCCGGCATTACCCTACTATACTCTGTAGTCAAATGCCTACTGTTTGCAGATGATCTGGTGCTTCTGTCACCAACCAAGGCAGGCCTACAGCAGCACCAAGATCTTCTGCACAGATTCTGTCAGACCTGGGCCTTGACAGTGAATCTCAGGAAGACAAAAATAATGGTGTCCAACAAATTCAAATTCTATCTAGACACCATTGCCCTCGAGCACACAAAGAACTATACCTACTATACCTCAGCTTGAACATCAGCACGACAGGTACCTTCCACAAAGCTGTGAATGATCTGAGAGACAAGGCAAGAAGGGCCTTCTAGGCCATCAAAAGGAACATAACATTCGACATCCCAATTAGGATCTGGCTAAAAATACTGGAAGCCGTTATAGAACCAATTGCTCTTTATGGTTGTGAGGTCTGGGGTCCACTTACCAACCAAAAAAAGTCACAAAATGGGACACACACCAAATCAAATTGAAACTCTGCTTGGAGAATTCTGCAAACACATTATTTGTGTACAACGTACAACCCAAACTAATGCATGCAGAGCAGAATTAGGGTGATACCCGCTAATTATCAAAATCCAGAAAAGAGACGTTATGTTATGTTATACAACCACTTAAAAGGAAGCATCGCCCAAACCTTCCATAAGAGAGCCATCACCTACAGAGAGATTAACATGGAGAAGAGTCCCCTCAGCCAGCTTGTTCTGGGGCTCTGTTCACAAACAAAAACAGACCCCACAGAGCCCCAGGACAGCAACACAATTAGACCCAACCAAATCATGAGAAAACTATTTGACACATTGTGTCAGACCAAACTGGAATGCTACCTTTCCCTAAAAAAACGATATACAGTGGCAGAATACCTGATGACTGTGCACTGGCTGTAACGGTTTTCTTCTATCTCCTCCTCTGATGAAGAGGTAGAACAAGGATCGGACCAAAATGCAGCGTGTCTATTGCAATCCATGTTTAATGAAGAAACACACTAAACACAAACACTACCAAAACAATAAACTTAACGAAAACCGAAACAGCCTATACTTGTGTAACCTAACACAGAAACAATGACATCAGGACACTAAGGACAATCACCCACCAACACACAGTGAAACCCAGGCTACCTAAATATGGTTCCCAATCAGAGACAATGACGAACACCTGCCTCTGATTGAGAACCATATCAGGCCGAACATAGAACTGGACAAACTAGACATGTAACATAGAATGCCCACTCAGATCACACCCTGACCAACCAAAACATAGAAACATACAAAGTAAACTATGGTCAGGGTGTGACAGTACCCCCCCCCCCCCCCCCCCCCCCCCCCCCAAGGTGCGGACTCCGGCCGCAAAACCTGAACCTATAGGGGAGGGTTTGGGTGGGCATCTGTCCGCGGTGGCGGCTCTGGCGCTGGACGTGGACCCCACTCCATAATAGTTTTAGTCCACCTCCTTAGCGTCCCTAGATAGGTTACCCTCCTTAATGACCGCTCGGGACAGAGGGGCAGCTCGGGACAGAGGTAGCTCGGGACTGATGGGTAGCTCAGCACTGAGCGGAAGCTCAGCACTGAGAGGAAGCTCAGCACTGAGAGGAAGCTCAGAACTGAGAGGAAGCCCAGGCAGGTAGTTGGATCTAGCAGATCCTGGCTGACTGGAGAATCTGGAAGAGTCTGGTCGACTGGCAGATCTGGAAGAGTCTGGTCGACTGGCAGATCTGGAAGAGTCTGGTCGACTGGCAGATCTGGAAGAGTCTGGCTGACTGGAGAATCTGGAAGAGTCTGGTCGACTGGCAGATCTGGAAGAGTCTGGTCGACTGGCAGATCTGGAAGAGTCTGGTCGACTGGCAGATCTGGAAGAGTCTGGTCGACTGGCAGATCTGGAAGAGTCTGGTCGACTGGCAGATCTGGAAAAGTCTGGTCGACTGGCAGATCTGGAAGAGTCTGGTCGACTGGCAGATCTGGAAGAGTCTGGTCGACTGGCAGATCTGGAAGAGTCTGGTCGACTGGCAGATCTGGAAGAGTCTGGTTGACTGGCAGCTCTGGCTGCTCCATGCTGATTGGCTGCCCCATGCTGACTGGCAGCTCTGGCTGCTCCATGCTGACTGGCTGCTCCATGCTGACTGACAGCTCTGGCTGCTCCATGCTGACTGGCAGCTCTGGCTGCTCCATGCTGACTGGCAGCTCTGGCTGCTCCATGCTGACTGGCTGCTCCATGCTGACTGGCTGCTCTGGCTGCTCCATGCTGACTGGCAGCCCTGGCTGCTCCATGCTGACTGGCGGCCCTGGCTGCTCCATGCTGACTGGCGGCCCTGGCTGCTCCATGCTGACTGGCGGCCCTGGCTGCTCCATGCTGACTGGCGGCTCTGGCTGTTCCATGCTAACTGGCAGCTCTGGCGGCTCCTTGCAGACTGGCAGCTCTGGCGGCTCCTTGCAAACTGGCAGCTTTGGCGGCATCCTGCAGACTGGCAGCTCTGGCGGCTCCTTGCAGACTGGCAGCTCCCTGCAGACTGGCAGCTCCTTGCAGACTGGCAGCTCAATGCAGTCTGGCAGCTCCTTGCAGACTGGCAGCTCCTTGCAGACTGGCAGCTCCTTGCAGACTGGCAGCTCCTTGCAGACTGACAGCTCCTTGCAGACTGGCAGCTCCTTGCAAACTGGCAGCTCCTTGCAAACTGGCAGCTCCTTGCAAACTGGCAGTTCTGAACAGGCGGGAGACTCCGGCAGCGCTGTAGAGAAGGAAGGCTCTAACAGCGCTAAACAGGCGGGAGACTCCGACAGCGCTGGAGAGGAGGAGGGCTCCGACAGCGCTGGACAGGCGAGGCGCACTGTAAGCCTGATGCGTGGTGCTGGCACTGGTGGTACTGGGCCGAGGACACGCACAGGAAGCCTGGTGCGGGGAGCTGCTACCGGAGGGCTGGGGTGTGGAGGTGGTACTGGAAAGACCGGACCGTGCAGGCGTACTGGAGCTCTTGAGCACCGAGCCTGCCCAACCTTACCTGGTTGAATGCTCACGGTCGCCCTGCCAGTGCGGCGAGGTGGAATAGCCCGCACTGGGCTATGCAGGCGAACCGGAGACACCGAGCGCAAGGCTGGTGCCATGTAAGCCGGCCCAAGGAGACGCACTGGGGACCAGATGCGTAGAGCCGGCTTCATGGCATTAGGCTCGACGCTCAATCTAGCCCGGCCGACACGCGGAGCTGGAATATACCGCACCGGGCTATGCACCCGCACTGGAGACACCGTGCGCACCACTGCATAACACGGTGCCTGTCCGGTCTCTCTAGCCCCCCGGTAAGCACAGGGAGTCTGCCCAGGTCTCCTACCTGGCGTAGCCATACTCCCTGTTAGCCCCCCCCCAAGAAATTTTTGGGGCTGCCTCTCAGGCTTCCATCCGCTACGTCGTGCTGCCTCCTCATATCTGCGCCTCTCAGCTTTCGCCGCCTCCAGTTCTTCTTTGGGGCGGCGATATTCTCCTGGCTGAGCCCAGGGTCCTCTTCCTTCTAATTCGTCCTCCCATGTCCATACCTCCTCTTTGGGCTGCTCTTGTTGCCTCTTCTTCTGCTGCACCTTTGGGCGGCTACACTCCCCTGGTTTAGCCCAGGGTCCTCTCCCGTCGAGGATTTCCTCCCATGTCCAGAAATCCTTATTGCGCATCTCCTCGCGCTGCTCCTGCCTGTTGACACGCTGCTTGGTCCTTTTGTGGTGGGTGATTCTGTAACGGTTTTCTTCTATCTCCTCCTCTGATGAAGAGGTAGAACAAGGATCGGACCAAAATGCAGCGTGTCTATTGCAATCCATGTTTAATGAAGAAACACACTAAACACAAACACTACCAAAACAATAAACTTAACGAAAACCGAAACAGCCTATACTTGTGTAACCTAACACAGAAACAATGACATCAGGACACTAAGGACAATCACCCACCAACACACAGTGAAACCCAGGCTTCCTAAATATGGTTCCCAATCAGAGACAATGACGAACACCTGCCTCTGATTGAGAACCATATCAGGCCGAACATAGAACTGGACAAACTAGACATGTAACATAGAATGCCCACTCAGATCACACCCTGACCAACCAAAACATAGAAACATACAAAGTAAACTATGGTCAGGGTGTGACACTGGCGTAATGCAATTTCTCTGGACCCCCCAAAGGTCGGAGTTTGCAACTGACCTGTATATCCTACCTGAATGTGCATGACATGAGCCATTCCTCGCAGCTTGGATAGAAAGTTGTTTTGTGTAAAACCAGTTTATTAATGCCAATCTCTTTTTTTCTATGTAGAGGCCTGTAGTAGCTACAGTATGCGGCTGTGTTGGCTTGCATTTTTGTGTGCAAACGTTCTCACCACAGCCTGTAGGTCCAGGTTACAGACCCCACTGTTTTCTATAGTGAGTATTGACCATCCAGACAGTTTTTTCGGAGACATTGTGCATTATATGTCCATTGAGCTGCACACAATTTAAACTTAGTCTTAAATGGTGCATAGCAAGATATACCAGAGATAAGGGACTGTTAATATTGCAACCACACAACTCAAATGACGGTTCACCAGAATGAACAAAATCAAGAACGCAAGAACTGTTTGTCCACTAAAGAGATCTGTTTGCATCTGCCAATTTACTGGCTGTCCAGTATACAGACAACATGTCCCAGCGCTTCCTCGGCCTACAGTTAAGGAGACTGCGAGAGATTCAATTAAAGATATTGCTGAACTGCTATATTTGAAGCACCACTCCTTTCTTCCCAGTTTCCCTGATGTTGCTACGGCAATCAAGTTGTTTATAACCATCCTGTAACTGTCACTTCTGTGAAGAGATCGTTTTCTAAACTAAAACTCATAAAGACCTAACTAAGAAGAGTTAGGCTCTCGGTCTGACATGAACGTTTGAACACCTAAGTAAGCTCCACTCATGTCACTGGCGCCGTGGTAGTTCTGACCAGGCATTTGCTCACCAATATCCACTTCATTTCAATCAGTTTAATGATTTATTTTTCAAGGCCTGAGGGACTTTGATCAGTCACATTATTGAAGCCCAATAGACAAATGCTTAGATTCCTAGTATATATGGACATTTAAAAGGTTAATGAATTACTTTTTAGAGGGTTACTGTGAAAATGATTTATTTACTAAAATAAAAATAGACCAACGTCAGACAGGCGCATGGTATCCAGCACGCCAGTGCCACGGTGACTAACCCAAACTTAAGAAAAGCCTTGCCTATTTACAGACTCCATGTGAGCCTTGCTGCTGAGAGAGGTCACCATAGGCAGAGAGAGAGAAGAAAGTATGTGCCCACTGTCCACCAAACGAGGTGGAAACTAAGCTGCACTTCCTAACCTCCGGCCAAGTATGAACATATTAGAGACACATATTTCCCTCAGATCACACAGACCAAGAAACAATTTGAAAACCAATCAAATATTGACAAACACCCTTATTTGTCAAAATACCGCAGTGTGCCATCTCAGCAGCCAAATGTGTGACCTATTGCCATAAGAAAAGGGCAACCAGTGGAGCACAAACCCCTTTGTAAGAACAACCAATATTGGTTTATTTTCCCTTAACATTCATATTACAACTATTTGCACACTGTTACAACACTATACCTAGCTAATAATATAACCTTTGAGATGTCTTTATCCTTTTGAAACTTTTGTTTGTAATGTTAACTGTTAATTTCTGATTGCATTTATCACTTTTGCTTATTGTTTTCCACTTGCTTTGGCAATATAAACATGGTGTTTCCCATGCCCATAAATCCCCTTTGAATTAAATTGAATTGAGGGGGAGAGAGAGAGAGAGAGAGAGAGAGAGAAAGAACAGAGCGAGAGAGAAAGAAGAGAAAGCGCGAGGGAGAGAGAGCCCTCGAGGGATATAGCGAGAAAAGGGGAGGTGAGAAATAGAGGGAGAGAAAGATAGAGAGTAGAGATCAAGAAAAAGGGCCCTCTCTGTTTCAAACAGGTTAGTTAAGCATTTGTACAAAAAGGCATCAATCACATTAAAAGCTGAAAATACTGTAACTTAAAACATAAAGACTGTATTATCCCTGGGACAACACACAAACATAAAATGGAATGCAGCAAAATGTAATAACCTGTTTCCATATATCTGGTGTACAATGTAATGTAAATATATCTGCCCTGCTGAGGGGTAGAGAGACAGAGACTGACTGCATTATACAACCATGGGACAATAAAATGACTTTACAGATACAATTTATTCCTGTCTGCTTATTTCACATGCTGTGCTCTGTGTTTTGTTTTTTGCTCAATGTCTGCTCTCACACACAACCATACACAAACATGCACGCATGGGCACACATAAACATATACACACACACTATCTCAGTTCAGGTCCAGATGGCGCATATTGAGTAGATTACCCAGAGTGATTTGAGAGATTTGATTGATTTGGCCTTTGTGAGATTATGGACCTCTGGGGGATGAGTCAGGAGACTCCTGCTAGGGATGACACACACACACACACCTACAGTACCAGTGAAAGGTTTGGACACACCTACTCAAGGGTTTTTCTTTATTTTTAAAATGTTCTTCATTGTATAATAATAGTGAAGACATCAAAACTTTGAAATAACACATATGGAATCATGTAGTAACCAAAAAAGTGTTAAACAAATCAAAATATACACTGCTCAAAAAAATAAAGGGAACACTTAAACAACACAATGTAACTCCAAGTCAATCACACTTCTGTGAAATCAAACTGTACACTTAGGAAGCAACACTGATTGACAATAAATGTCACATGCTGTTGTGCAAATGGAATAGACAACAGGTGGAAATTATAGGAAATTAGCAAGACTCCCCCAATAAAGGAGTGGTTGTGCAGGTGGTGACCACAGACCGCTTCTCAGTTCCTATGCTTCCTGGCTGATGTTTTGGTCAATTTTGAATGCTGGCGGTGCTTTCACTCTAGTGGTAGCATGAGACGGAGTCTACAACCCACACAAGTGGCTCAGATAGTGCAGCTCATCCAGGATGGCACATCAATGCGAGCTGTGGCAAGAAGGTTTGCTCTGTCTGTCAGCGTAGTGTCCAGAGCATGGAGGCGTTACCAGGAGACAGGCCAGTACATCAGGAGACGTGGAGGAGGCCGTAGGAGGGCAACAACCCAGCAGCAGGACCGCTAACTCCGCCTTTATGCAAGGAGGAGTAGGAGGAGCACTGCCAGAGCCCTGCAAAATGACCTCCAGCAGGCCACAAATGTGCATGTGTCTGCTCAAACGGTCAGAAACAGACTCTATGAGGGTGGTATGAGGGCCCGACGTCCACAGGTGGGGGTTGTGCTTACAGCCCAACACCGTGCAGGACGTTTGGCATTTGCCAAAGAACACCAAGATTGGCAAATTCGCCACTGGTGCCCTGTGCTCTTCACAGATGAAAGCAGGTTCACACTGAGCACTGACAGACGTGACAGAGTCTGGAGACGCCGTGGAGAACGTTCTGCTGCCTGCAACATCCTCCAGCATGACCGGTTTGGCGGTGGGTCAATCATGGTGTGGGGTGGCATTTTTTTGTAGGGCCGCACAGCCCTCCATGTGCTCGCCAGAGGTAGCCTGACTGCCATTAGGTACCGAGATGAGATCCTCAGACCCCTTGTGAGACCATATGCTGGTGCGGTTTGCCCTGGGTTCCTCCTAATGCAAGACAATGCTAGACCTCATGTGGCTGGAGTGTGTCAGCAGTTCCTGCAAGAGGGAGGCATTGATGCTATGGACTGGCCCACCCGTTCCCCAGACCTGAATCCAATTGAGCACATCTGGGACATCATGTCTCGCTCCATCCACCAACGCCACGTTGCACCACAGACTGTCCAGGAGTTGGCGGATGCTTTAGTCCAGGTCTGGGAGGAGATCTCTCAGGAGACCATCCGCCACCTCATCAGGAGCATGCCCAGGCATTGTAGGGAGGTCATACAGGCACATGGAGGCCACACACACTACTGAGTCTCATTTTGACTTGTTTTAAGGACATTACATCAAAGTTGGATCAGCCTGTAGTGTGGTTTTCCACTTTACTTTTGAGTGTGACTCCAAATCCATACCTCCATGGGTTGATAAATTTGATTTCCATTGATAATTTTTGTGTGATTTTGTTGTCAGCACATTCAACTATGTAAAGAAAAAAGTATTTAATAAGAATATTTCATTCATTCAGATCTAGGATGTGTTATTTTAGTGTTCCCTTAATTTTTTGGAGCAGTGTATTTTATATTTTGGATTCTTCAAAATAGCCACCCCTTGCCTTGATGACATCTTTGCACACTCTTGGCATTTTCTCAACCAGCTTCACATGGAATGCTATTCCAACAGTTGGAAGTTCCTACATATGCTGAGCACTTGTTGGCTGCTTTTCCTTTACTCCATGGTCCAACTCATCCCAAACCATCTTAATTGGTTTGAGGTCGGGTGATTGTGGAGGCCAGGTCATCTAATGCAGCACTCAGCACTAATAGTGGTTTCTTTACAGCAATTCAACCATGAAGGCCTGATTCACACAGTCTCCTCTGAACAGTTGATGTTGAGATGTGTCTGTGACTTGAACTCTGTGAAGCATTTATTGGGGATGCAATCTGAGGAGCAGTTAACTCTAATGAACTTATCCTCTGCAGCAGAGGTAACTCTCGGTCTTCCTTTCCATTGGCGGTCCTCATGAGAGCCAGTTTCATCATAGCGCTTGATGGTTTTTGCCAGTGCACTTGAAGAAACTTTCAAAGTTTTTGAAATTGTCCGTATTGACTGACATTCATGTCTGAAAGTAATGACGAATTGTCGTTTCTCTTTGCTTATTTGAGCTGTTCTAGCCATAATATGGAGTTGGTGTTTTACCAAATAAGGCTAACTTCTGAATACCACCCCTACCTTGTCACAACACAACTGATTGGCTCAAAAGCATAAAGAAATTCCACAAATTAACTTTTACTGTATACACACATACATTCCTGTTGTGTAAGGATGGGGAACCAAACAGACTACTAGAGTCTCAGTAATTGGAGCTCAAGCCTCCTATCTCCTCCCTATGACCCCAAATTGTGTGTCTGTGTGTGTGCGCGCCAGAGCACGCACGCTCTCGATCCGTCTCCACAGGACAGCAGATCAAACAGATTGAGTGAAATCCAGAGCAGCAATAATTAGCAGCTGTTACAGCATCAAACCTCTCATCTTAAAACACAGACACTCAAATTGAAGGCACTGATAATTAGTGGATGTTTCATAATCAAGCTACACCAGTCAGCCATCAATCCTCCCCTATCATCTATCAGACACACACATATTCTGACTGAACCACCACACAAACACACAGCTTGAACCTCCCCAAACACACACACGCACACACACACACACACCACAAAACACAATGGTTATTATTGAAGAGAAGCAGCGATGCTGAACCCAAAGCTCACTGGAGTTAATGTTCAATGGAACTTCTCTGAGGGTGAGCAATAGCATGTGATGGAGTGATGTAGGAGGTGTACTGCTGAGAGAAAGACCCTCACCAGCATGACTCTGTAACAACAAAAACACACACACACACACACACCTCAGGATTAGGGGAAAAGGGCCCTTATTAATCATGATGTCACAGTATCATGATGGCGCTGCAGGTAGCCTAGGTCAGAGTGCTGGGCCAGTAACCGAAAGGTTGGTGGATCGGATCCCCGAGCTGACAAGGTTTAAAAAAATCTGTTGTTCTGCCCCTGAACAAGGCAGTTAACCCACTGTTCTTAGGTCGTCATTGTAAATAAGAATTTGTTCTTAACTGATTTGCCTAGTTAAATAAAAACATTCCTGTTGTCTGTCTGTTGTCTTATCACTAAAATCAAAACCCTGTGTGTGTGTGTGTGTGGTGATTTACGACCAGGAATAGGCTTTTTCTGTGGCCTAATGGTGTAGGAAAACAAGGGAGGTGACACAATCTCACTCACACACCACTGTTTGTAACTACAGTGTACAGCAGTCAGATGTGAGGTGTCGCTCTAAGACAGCATGGCTAATTGGCTGTTTATGTTATCTTTGAAACACACTGTATCTAGTAAAGATTACAGCGCTCATGTACACACAGACAAACACAATGCTCTTTCACACACACACACACAGAGAGCGAGAGAGAGAGAGAGAGAGCAGAGCAGGCAGTGTTAGAAGTAGAGTTATTGACAGAATAGTGAGGTCATTAACGAATGGCGTTCCATTTTGTGAAAGTTACTTATAAGAGTTAGTGAGTCTCTGCTAAATAGAGACTGAGTTTGCCTCCTTTCTATTGACTGTTGTACTGTTGAGAATAGAGAGGGAAAACTGAATACTTCATTTTAATTCACTTTTCACTGATGTTTTAACAGACAGATGGAGGCTTCAGAGCCTTTCAGAACACCCCCCCCCCCCCCCCCCCCCCTATAGCGATCATATAAAAAGGGCCAGTATATTAGAATGTTTCTTTATGGCCACTTTACATCCATACTCTCAGTTGTTACTTACTTACACACACACACACACACACACACACACACACACACACACACACACACGCACACACACACACGCACACACACAGTGTAAGGCTGCATTTACAGGCACCCCAACTCTGATATTTTTACACTAATTGGTCCTTTGACGAATAAGGTCAGCTCTGAAAAAGATCTGATGTGAAAAGTTCTGATGTGATTGGTCAAAAGATAAATAAGTGGAAAGAAATATCAGAATTGGGCTGTCTGTGTAAACTCAGCCTTACACACACACTTAAACACACGCGTGTGCTGACCGACTGTGACCACACATTGAAATCTCAGCTATTCAGGAAACCATCAGTGTACAATATGTGATAACTCAGGATGTGTGTATCCATTAATCCATTAACCTTACAGAGGATCCCATCACTCTAAACACCAGGATGTTACTGTCTTTAGGAAGTATTATCCCTTTGGGTGCATTATGTATCATACTCATCAGGAAGGATATTAGCTTAGATACACAACTATCTCTCTCCGTCTCTCTCTCTCACACACACACACACAAACACAGAAAGAGAGAGAATGAGAGAAAGGGAGAGTGTGTGGGAGAGGGAGGTTATACTCACCGACACAGGTCTGATGTGTTAATTTAGTAGGATTCTGATTTGATGATTTATTCATTAATTCCCTGCAAGATGGCCTGATTAACTCACTAATTAACTACACACACACACAATGATCAATGTTCAGTTCCAATCAATGTGTTGTTATGACAACGCAAGTGTTCTAATCTGTTAATCCAGGATTAGCTCTCTCCCACAAGCCTATGTTCTGATTAATAAAACACACTCACAACTACACCACACACACACATATACACTAAGTGTACAAAACATTAGGAACACCTGCTTTTTCCATGACATAGACTGACCAGGTGAATCCAGGTGATAGCTATGATCCCTGATTGATGTCACATGTTAAATCCACTTCAATCAGTGTCGATGAAGTAGAGGAGAGAGGTTAAATAATCATTTTTAAGCCTTGAGACAATTGTATTGTGTGTGCGTGCCATTCAGAGGTTGAATGGGCAAGACAAAATATTGAAGTGCCTTTGAATGGGATATGGTAGTAGGTGCCAGGCGCACAGATTTCAGTGCGTCAAGAAGTGTTATCCTGGTGGGTTTTTCACCCTCAACAGTTTCCTGTGTCTATCAAGAATGGTCCACCACCCAAAGGACATCCAGTCAACTAACTGTGGGAAGCATTGGTGTCAACATGGGCCAGCATCCCTGTGGAAAGTTTGACACCTTGTCGAGTCCATGACCTGACAAATTAAGGCTGTTCTGAGGGCAAAAGGGGGTGCAGCTCAATATTAGGAAGATGTTCCTAATGTTTGTACACTGTGTATACCTGCACTCTGCAGACACCTACACAGATGCACACACACACCCCGTGCACACACACACGTATCCCCCCATGCACACACATGCAAAATCAGCTCTCCTCATCTAAACCCCAGCGTTCCCAAAGCAGCTATCTCTCCCACCGGCCTGATGATAATCAGTCCCGGAATCTTAGATAACATTCCTGTTTAGCGGTGTGGGAATTCTTCAAAGAGACGAGGTGCTGTGCTGTGTTGGGTTAGTTAACAGGCTTGGAGAGACACCTAGGTCAGTGTGTGTGTGTGTTTGTGTATTTGATTTAACATTGTCTGTTTATCTGTCTCAGATCCAGGAGGTGTTTCATAGTGTGTGAAGCGTAAAGTAGGTTAGAGTTGTGTGAGTGGACTAGAATAAGCAGATGATTCAACAGCCTAGATACTGTATCTCCTTTTTCTGCTTTATTCGTGTTGCTTTAATGCTTTACTGTTCGTGTTCAGTACAGTCCTTTTTCCACATTGTGTTACCTTACAGACTTGTTCTAAAACTGATTAGATTTTTTTTTTCATTCTACAGACAATACCCCATAATGATGAAGCAAAAACAGGTTTTTAGATATTTTAGCAAAGTTATTCAAAATAAAAAGCTGAAATATCACATTTACATAAGTATTCAGACTTATCCTCACATCATGATGCTGCCACCACCATGCTTCCCTGTAGGGATGGTGCCAGGTTTCTTCCAGATGTGATGCTTGGCATTCAGGCCAAAGAGTTCAATCTTGGTTTCATCAGACCAAAGAATCTTGTTTGTCATGGTCTGAGGGTCTTTAGGTGCCTTTTGGCAAACTCCAAGCAAGCCTTTTACTGAGGACTGGTTTCCGTCTGGCCACTCTACCATGAAGGCTTGATTGGTGGAGTGCTGCAGAGATGGTTTTACTTCTGGAATATTCTCCCATCTCCACAGAGGAACTCTGGAGCTCCTTCAGAGCACTTATCAAGAGAACATCCCTGGTCCTCCCTACTGCTGTCACGTCGGTTTGAAGGATCAGGAGACAAATGCAAGAATGCATAATAGGGTTTTCTATTAAGCCCAAATTACGGCGTGCCGTGTAAAGGCACAGGGACGGTGATCAAACAAACACGTAACAAAACACAGGGTAGAAACCCAAAACAAAAGAGCGAGGAGGACCTTGAATAAATAGCACACGCACAATGATTAACCCATGGGACGAGACCCGTAATCATCTGTGCAATCCACAATGGCACGAAAGCCAAACACACAGCACAGGTACTCACACGCACCAACGAACATTGTAACAATAATGAACAGCCCAATGGATAGTATTAATCAGTGGGAATAGGTGACAGGTGTGCGTAATGAAAGTTCCGGAGGGATCGATGACAACTGCCTCTGATCTGAGGGACTCCCTAAGCTCAAATGCTTTGTTTGTAAATTATGTCTGAGTGTTCCCCTGGCTATTCATAAATAAAAAGAAAAAAAGAAAATGGTGCCATCTGGTTCTTTTAATATAAGGGATTTGAAATTATTATTTTACTTTCGATACTTAAGTATTTTTAGCAAATACATTTACTTTTGATAATTATATTTAAAACCAAATACTTTTACTCAAGTAGTATTTTACTGGGTGACTTTTACTTGAGTCATTTTCTATTAAGTTATCTTTACTTTTACTCAAGTATGGCTATTGGGTACTTTTTCACATCACTGATTCGAAGCCCTTAAAAATCTCATCTCAGTTTGAATCACTCCCTCTTACACCAAAGGAATTGTGGGAAAACATTTGAGTGCGATTGTACGGCCACTTGGTCAGGCGACAAGATAATAATCTATGAGATTGTGTTTGTGTCTAAATTGGGCGGAATAATATTGTACATTTTAGTGATTTAGAGCGACTTGGCGTTAGTGCATTCATCTTATAGATAGCTAGGTGGGACAACCATAGGCATAGAAAGTAAATTTTTTACTCAATCATGTAGCCATCAGTAGAGTCAGAGCTGGGGGGAGGGGGGGGGGGGTGTTGAGGTGAGGAGGATAATTATTAAGATACTGTTTAACGCTAGGGTTTCAGATGTTTTCGGGAAGATGGGCAAGGACTCTGCTGTCCTAGCTTCAGGGGGAAGCTGGTTCCACCATTGGGGTGTCAGGACAGAGAAGAGCTTGGACTGGGCTGAGCGGGAACTGCCCTTGGAGGGCCAAGAGACCTGAGGTGGCATAACAGAGTGCTCGGGTTGGGGTGAAGGGTTTGAGCATAGTTTGGAGGTAGGGAAGTGCAGTTCCTCTTGCTGTTCTGTAGGTAAGTGCCATGGTGTTGTTGTGGATGCGAGCTTCGACTGGAAGCCAGTGGAGTGTGCAGAAGAGCGGGGTGACATGAGAACTTAGTAAGGTTGAAAACTAGGCAGGCTGCAGAGTTCTTGATACATTTCAGGGGTTTGAGGGCATAATCAGGGAGCCCAGCCAACAGCAAGTTGTAGTAGTTCAGACGGGAGAGTACAAGTGTCTGGATTAGGACATGCGCCTCTTCCTGTGTGAGGTAGGGTTGTACTCGGATGTTGTAGAGCATGAACCTGCAGGAGCGTGTCACTGCTTTGATGTTTGCAGAGAATGACAGGGTGTTGTCCAGGGTCACACCTAGGTTCTTTGCACTGGGAGGGCGACACAAGGTCTTTGAGCGGGCAGGCCTGCCCCGGGAGGAAAAGCAGTTCCATCTTGTCGCGATTGAGCTTGAGGTGGTGGGCCAAGATCCAAGTTAAGATAACTGCAAGGCACGCAGAAAAGCGTGTCGTCACCTGGGTGTCAGAAGGGGGAAGAAGAAAAGTAGTTGAGTGTAATCCGCATAGCAATGATAGGAGAGACGTGATGATATGACATAGGTGAGTGACATAGGTGTATAGAGAGAAGAGGGTCTAGATCCGAGCCCTGGGGGACACCAGTAGTGAGAGTATGTGGTGCAGACACATATCCTCAATTGCGCCGCAATCCAAGAGTGCAGCGCCTGAGACGCCCAGCCCTGAGAGGGTGGAGAGGAGGATCTGATGGTTCATGGTGTTGAAAGTAGTGGATAGATCTAGGAGGATGAGAACAGAGGAGAGATTCAGCTTTGGCAGTGCGGCGAGCCACCGTGACACAGAAGAGCAGTCTCGGTTGAGTGACCCATCTTGAAGCCTGACTGGTTAGGGTCAAGGATGAGGGAAGTCAGGAATGGGAGAAGGTCTCCAGAGTTGGTCTGGGGAAGGAAGGAGGGGATGGGGTCAAGCTGGCAGGTTGCTGGGCAGCCAGACCTTACTAGTCACAGGATGTCATCTGGAGAGAGAGGGGAGAAAGAGTTCAATGCATAGGGTAGTTATGTGAGAGTGAGACCAGTGGACTCAATAGGCTGAGTGAATGAGTAGCGGATGTCAACCTTTTTTTCAAAGTGGTTGACAAAGTCGTTCGCAGAGAGGGAGGGGGTGGAGGATTAAGGAGGGAGGAGAAAGTGGAAAAGTGTTTCCTAGGGTTAGAGGCAGAAGCTTGAAATTTAGAGTGGTAGAATGCAGCTTTAGCAGCGGATACAGAGGAAGAGAAGATAGAGTGAGTCACTCAGCCATGGAGCAGGAGCGGAGGGCCGACCCGGACGGGAGGAAAGGGGACAGTGCAGGTCATAGGATGCGGAAAGGGAGGAAGGTAGGGTCGAAGAGGCAGAATCAGGAGACAGCAGGATTCAGCAGAAGGGAGAGATGATAGGATAGAAGAGGAGAGAGTAGTGGGAGAGAGTGTGAAGATTCCGAAGGCGTATGACCATATGGGTTGGGGCTGAGAGGTTAAGGTTGGAGGAGAGGGAGACAAAAAAGGAAACAAAGTTGTGATCAGAGACCTGGAGGGGGGTTGAAGTGAGACTAGTGGGCGAGCAGCCTCTAGTAAAGATGACGTCAAGCGTATTGCCTGCCTTGTGAGTTGGAGGGGAATGGGAAAGGGTGAGGTCAAAAGTGGCAAGGAGAGGTAAGAGAGAGTTAGAAAGAAATGAATAGAAGGCGGGGCGGACAATGTAAATTGGCGCAATGTAAGAAGGCGGACAATGTAAATTGTCCGGTGGCAATTTTATTAATTGTTCAGCAGTCTTATGCCTTGGGGGTAGAAGCTGTTGAGGAGCCTTTTTGTCCTAGACCTGGTGCTCCGGTACCACTTGCCGTGCAGTAGCAGTCTATATCTTGGGTGACTGGAGTCCCTGACAATTTTATGGTCTTTCCTCTGACATCGCCTACTGAATAGGTCCTGGATGGCAGGGAGCTTGGCCCCAGTGATGTACTGGTCCGTTCGCACTACCCTCTGTAGTGCCTTATGGTCAGATGCCGAGCAGTTTCCATACCAGGCGGTGATGCAACCGGTCAGGATGCTCTCGATAGTGCAACTGTAGAACATTTGAGGATCTGGGGACCCATGCCAAATCTTTTCAGTCTCCTGAGGGGGAAAACATTTTGTTGTGCCCTCTTCACGACTGTCCTGGTATGATTGGATCATGAAAGTTCATTGTTGATGTGGACACCAAGGAACTTGAAACTCTCGACCCGCTCCACTATAGCCCCGTCAATGTTAATGGGGGCCTGTTCAGCCCGCTTTTTCCTGTAGTCCACGATCAGTTCCTTTGTCTTGCTCACATTGAGGGAGAGGTTGTTGTCCTGGCACCACACTGGCAGTACACTGACCTCCTCCCTATAAGCCATCTCATCGTTGTCGGTGATCAGGCCTACCACGGTTGTGTCGTCAGCAAACTTAATGATGGTGTTGGAGTCGTTTTTGGCCACTCAGTCGTGGGTGAACAGGGAATACAGGAGAGGACTAAGTACACACCCCTGAGGGGCCCCAGTGTTAAGAATCAGCGTGGCAGACTTGTTGATGCCTACTCTTACCACCTGGGGGCGGCCCGTCAGGAAGTCCAGGATCTAGTGTAGAGGGAGAGTCCTTAGCTTAGTGATGAGCTTCGTGGGCTGAGCTGTAGTCAATGAACAGCATTCTCACATAGGTGTTTCTTTTGTCCAGGTGAGCAAGGGCAGTGTGGAGCGCGATTGAGATTGCGTCATCTGTGGATCTGCTGGGGGCGGTGTGCGAGTTGGAGTGGGTCTAGGGTGTTCGGGAGGATGCTATTGATGTGAGCCATGGGGGGCGGTAATCATTTAGGCAAGTTACCTTCACTTCCTGGGGCACAGGGACTACAGTGTTCTGCTTAAAACATGTAGCTATTACAGACTCGGTCAGGGAGAGGTTGAAAATGTCAGTGAAGACACTTGACAGTTGGTCAGCGCATGCTTTGAGTACATATCCTGGTAATCCATCTGGCCCAGCGGCTTTGTGAATGTTGACCTTTTAAAGGTTTTGTTCACATTGGCTACTGAGAGCGTTATCACACAGTCATCCAGAACAGCTGGTGCTCTCGTGCATGCTTCAGTGTTGTATGCCTTGAACAAGAATAAAAGGCATTTAGCTCATCTGGTAGGCTCGCATCACTCCGCAGCTCGCGTCTGTGTTTCTCTTTGTAGTCCGTAATAGTTTTCAAGCCCTGCCACATCCAACGAGCGTCAGAGCTAGTGTAGTAGGATTCAATCTTAATCCTGTATTGACGCTTTGCTTGTTTGATGGTTCGTCTGAGGACATTTATTATAAGTGTCCGGATTAGTCTCTCGCTCCTTGAAAGAGGCAGCTCTAGCCTTTAGCTCGATGTAGATGTTGCCTGTAATCCTTGGCTTCTGGTTGGGATATGTACGTACAGTCACTGTGGGGATGACGTCGTCGATGCACTTATTGATGAAGCCGATGACTGAGGTGGTGTACTCCTCAATGCCATTGGATGAAACCGGGAACATATTCCAGTCTGTGCTAGCAAAACAGTCCTGTAGTGTAGCATCTGATCACTGGTACTTCCTGCTTTAGTTTTTGCTTGTAAGCAGGAATCAGAAGGATAGAATTATGGTCAGATTTGCCAAATGGAGGTCGGGGGAGAGCTCTGTATGCATCTTTGTGTGTGGAGTAAAGATGGTCTAGGATTTTTTTCTCTGGTTGCACATGTGACATGCTGGTAAAAATGTGGTAAAACTGATTTAAGTTTGCCTGCATTAAAGTCCCCAGCCACTAGGAGCGCCGCTTCTGGGTAAGCATTTTCTTGTTTGCTTATGACCTTATAGAGTTGGTTGAGAGAGGTCTTAGTGTCAGCTTCGTTCTGTGGTGGTAAATAGATGGCTACGAATAATATAGATGATTACTCTCTTGGTAGATAGTGTGGTCTACAGCTTATCATAAGGTACTCTACCTCAGGCGAATAATACCTTGAGACTTCTTTAATATTAGACATCACGCACCAGCTGTTATTGACAAATAGACACATACCACATGCCTCGTCTTACCAGAGGTAGCGTCTCTGTTCTGCCGGTGCATGGAAAATCCCACTAGCTCTATATTGTCTGTGTTATCATTCAGCCACGTCTCGGTGAAACATAAGATGTTTTTGATGTCCCATTGGTAGGATAAACTTAATCGTAGGTCATCAATTTTATTTTCCAATGATTGCCCGTTAGCAAGCAGAACAGATGGCAGTGGGAGTTTACCTACAGATTCTCAGAAAGCTTCCCGATCTGCAGTCCCTTTTCCTGTGTCTTTTCTTCACACAAAAGGCGTGGATCTGAGCCTGTTCCAGTGAAAACAGGATATCCTTCTCGTCTGACTCGTTAAATTAAAAAGTTTCTTCCAGTCCGCGGTGAGTAATCACAGTTCTGATGTCCAGAAGTTATTTTCGGTCATAATAGACGGTAGCAGCAACATTATGTACACAATAAGTTAAAAAACAAGTTACACAAAACGCAAAGAAACTAACAAAATAGCACAATTGGTTGGGAGAATGTAAAAAAAAAATCTGCCATGTTCTTCAGCACCATCCAGACATAAAGTCCGTAAATAACTAGGTAAGATACTCAAGTGAGAGAGTGGTGTGGAGCCTTCCTCTCTTTCCTTCCTCAAACATCTCCGTAGAACAACTCGGCAGAACCGTCTTAGTTCCGTCAACCGACTGCCGCTTATAGCTGCCGCTGAGAAACCAGGGGACACTGACGAACTAACACTAATTTCTAATTGCTTAGCAGAGGTGGAGAGCATACCTCCCTGTACTAATTGCTGATTGACTAGGAGAGGTGAAACCACTCCCCCTCCAATACAGCCACTGATTACCAAAACAAGTCACAAATTGCCCTGCCCCTTGATCCTGGTTGATGGAAACAAAGCTTGAGTCGACATGTCAATCACTCTTTTCTAATACAGAAAACAATTCAGCACTAATATGACAGAGAGAGAGAGGTCATATGATTCTGGGAAACTCAGGGTTGAACAGCAGAAAGGCACTTCTGAGAACACAATACAGACAATATCTAGAGAGAGAGAGAGAGAGAGTGAAACTCAAGGGCCCATTCATCCTCTCTCAAGGGCCCATCAACAGTCGTAACTCTGCTGCTTTCAAACAAAGTGTTGCATCTGGTCTAGTTTGTGAGTTGTACAGTGAGTTGTAAGAGGTCTTTATAAACTGCAATTTAAAAACGTTACCTTTATTTAATGTCCGAGTTAATAGTGTACCTTAAAAGTAGACAGGGGTATACAGTCTAAATGGCTTTTACACACTTTGTTTTACCCGTGCATTTCCCCACCTATCACAGAAAAATGCATTGGAAATATAGGGAGCATTACTTCATTCACCACGAACGTCTCTCAGCGTGTGCTAACCCACTGTTTTACCACTAGGTCACTTGTAGAGCGAGAGAGAGGGGTGTGGTCAATGTTCCATGGCGTCCTCCTCCTCATCGTCACTACTGGTCTTCATCCAGGGCAGGGTCTGTTTCCCTTCCTCCCCCTTGGTCTCATCCCCCAGTTCCACCAGGAGCTACTCTATGTGCTCCAGAATGGGGCCGTCACCACAGCGCAACTTCAAATACAGCTGGAGAGACACACACACAGAAATAAACATTTGTTACATACATACACGTTACCAAATGCCTCTTTCCTGGTGTATTGGGCTCAGTGAAATACGCTGTGAGCAGGACCATTATAAATGCCTATTGTAGAGGGAACCGGTAGATTTCCATGTGTAATACGCTCTCTGCCTGAGTGGAAGCACTGAACTGATAACAGAAGAACACACTATCACACACTTACGCTACAGCAATCACAACACAGAAACAGACAGACACACACACACACTGATTAATTCCTTTTGCTACAAAATGAAACTTTTCCTCTAGTCCACAGTGATGGAGATAAGCAGATCTGGGAATTTTGGCTGAATTAGTCTGCTTCATCCATGCACACACACACACACACCAGGGTTTCTTTTTATCTGTAATTGCCGGATTTTGGCCGATAAAAAAAATGAAATGCCGATAAATAAAATTTCTGCCAGCCAAATTGACCGGGAGAAAATACAATCCCATTGCAATCCCATTGATGGAAATATTAGTAGATGGAAATACATTTACCGTCATGCTTATTGGTCTATAGGTTCATTTGCTACATTGTGTGGATTTAAATTGAGCCGTGTGTATTTTCATTAGTCCTCGTGTATGCCCCACAGCATACAGAGCCTATTTCCCCTTCAAGTGCATAGGCAATAGGCAGGCTAGCAGCCCATAATTACCTACCACTTTGCAATGTGATCTGGAGGCAGAATGCATTTTGAACACATATACTTAATTGTTTGAAACCGGAACGTTTCACTTCATATTATGAGGTATGTCTTACTTTGCTTCAAGGTAGCCGAGGCAAAATCCGACGATAGAAACATGGAGACAATTATTTTATAAAGACTTCCTCCTATGCCATTGAAACCAACATTTCTTTCCTTTTTGTTTGGTTTTCATATCAACTTTCTTTTGTTGTCCAGAAGCAAAAGTCACAATCTTAGCCATATTAGTAAGCCTTCCTTGTTGTTGCATCTTTAGATTCCCCATCATTCTACGTTTCTAACTTTTCATCTCTGTCACATGAGAAATTAAGTTAATTGAATACTCACTTTACATACAGTTGAAGTCAGAAGTTTACATATACTTAGGTTGGAGTCATTAAAACTCGTTTTTCAACCACTCCACAAAGTTCTTGTTAACAAACTATAGTTTTGGCAAGTCGGTTAGGACATCTACTTTGTGCATGACACAAGTAATTTTTCCAACAATTGTTTACAGACAGATTATTTCACTTATAATTCATTGTATCACAATTCCAGTGGGTGAGAAGTTTACATACACTAAGTTGACTGTGCCTTTAAACAGCTTGGAAAATTCCAGGAAATTATGTCATGGCTTTAGAAGCTTCTGATAGGCTAATTGACATCATTTGAATCAATTGGAGGTGTACCTGTGGATGTATTTCAAGGCCTACCTTCAAACTTAGTGCCTCTTTGCTTGACATCATGGGAAAATTAAAAGAAATCAGCCAAGACCTCAGGAAAAAAATGGTAGACCTCCACAAGTCTGGTTCATCCTTGGGAGCAATTTCCAAACACCTGAAGGTACCACGTTCATCTGTACAAACAATAGCAAAATAACACCATGGGACAACACAACCGTCATATCGCTGAGGAAGGAGAGGCGTTCTGTCTCCTAGAGACGAATGTACTTTGGTGCGAAAAGTGCAAATCAATCCCAGAACAACAGCAAAGGACCTTGTGAAGATGCTGGAGGAAACAGGTACAAAAGTATCTATATCCACAGTAAAACGAATCCTATATTGACATAAACTGAAAGGCCGCTCAGCAAGGAAGAAGCCACTGCTCCTTTACCGCCATAAAAAGCCAGACTACGGTTTGCAACTGCACATGGGGAAAAAATCATACTTTTTGGAGAAATATCCTCTGGTCTGATGAAACAAAAATATAACTGTTTGGCCATAATGACCATCGTCATGTTTGGAGGAAAAAGGGGGAGGCTTGCAAGCTGAAGAACACCATCCCAACCGTGAAGCACGGGGGTGGCAGCATCATGTTGTGAGGGTGCTTTGCTGCAGGAGGGACTGGTGCACTTCATAAAATAGATGGCATCATGAGGAAAGAAAATTATGTGGATATATTGAAGCAACATCTCAAGACATCAGTCAGGAAGTTAAAGCTTGGGCACAAATGGGTCTTCCAAATGGACAATGACCCCAAGCATACTTCCAAAGTTGTGGCAAAATGGCTGAAGGACAACAAAGTCAAGGTATTGGAGTGGCCATCACAAAGCCCTGACCTCAATCCTATGGGGGGCAGAACTGAAAAAGCATGTGTGAGCAAGGAGGCCTACAAACCTGACTCAGTTACACCAGCTCTGTCAGGAGGAGTGGGCCAATATTCACGCAACTTATTGTGGGAAGCTTGTGGAAGGCTTCCCAAAACATTTGACCCAAGTTAAACAATTTCAAGGCAATGCTACCAAATACTAATTGAGTGTATGTAAATGTCTGACCCACTGGGAATGTAATGAAAGAAATAAAAGCTGAAATAAATAATTCTCTCCTCTATTATTCTGACATTTCACATTCTTAAAATAAAGTGGTGATCCTAACTGACCTAAAACAGGGAGTTTTACTAGGATTAAATGTCAGGAATTGTGAAAAACTGAGTTTAAAGGTATTTGGCTAAGGTGTATGTAAATTTCCGACTTCAACTGTATACAGTACACATACTGTATTCTTGACATAGCTCATCCTGTATAACTACTGCTGTACATACATTTTCCTACGTATATATTGTCCATGCTGTCTATACACACCATGTATTTATATTGGGGACTCTGACATTGCTTATTCTGATATTTCCAGTCAGGTCAGCTTTCTTAATTTTTCTTTTGTTTCTTATTTGTGTTTCAGTATTGTACTGTTGAACACTTACCGCACTTATGGCTCTAAAAACATAAGCATTTCGCTCCACATGCTTTAGCATCTCCTAATCTGCATATGGCGACCCTTTCATTTGATATGGAACCACACGCATCATTTGCACAGTTTAGAATGGTGTTTTCCTATAAATTGCATTTAGCAAATGTTTGAAAATGACATTTTATTGGCTGCTTTACATGAGTTGCATGTTCTGTTAAGATTAATTACCCGGACCCCGAAAGCGTTCTACCTGGAACCAAAAAAGGTTCTCCTATGGGGACAATCGAATAACCCTTTTTTCAAAGAGTGTACTCTTAAACACTCACCTGGCTCAACCCTCTCTTCCTACATTCTGCTTCTATAAAGCCTTAACGGTCCTTGAGAAACATTGAGAGGTGAGTGTTGTACACACACACACACAACACTCACTCTCCTCGCTCTTCATCTGTCATTCCTCTCCCCTCTCCCTTCTGTTAGCAAACTAAATAGCTAACAAAATGACTACATGGTCTATCAGACTTGACTCTCTTATCTATGCACACTCACAGGGCCCTACACACTTACAGTACACACCCACTCCATAATTTGTTCACAAACATTTATACTGACTACACACACCCCCTCTCACATTCAATCATCATATTCGCTGCTGCTACTGTTTATCATATATCCTGATGCCTAGTTACCTTACCCCTATACACATCTACCTCTATCGATCCAGTATCCCTGCACATTGTAAATATGGTACTGGAACTGGCCCTGTATAATATATTTGTTATATCTTGTGTGTTTTTGTTCTACGTTATTGATTACTGCCTTGTTGGGGTTAGAGTTTGCAAGGAAGACATTTCACTCTACTTGTGCATGTGACATTGAAACGTAATCTATCTTTCAATGCTCAATCCTCATGAACTCCACAACACTACAGAATCAGATTGAGAGGAGAAAAATACAGAAAATAAACAGCATTGAAGTTGTTTTTTTATCTGGTTCATTCCAGGACAATGGAAACAAAGCTTGAGTCGACATGTCAATCACTCTTTTCTAATACAGAACACAATTCAGCACTAATATGACAGAGAGAGAGAGGTCATATGATTCTGGGAAACTCAGGGTTGAACAGCAGAAAGGCACTTCTGAGAATACGATACAGACAATATCTAGAGAGAGAGAGATTCGGAGAATACTCAAGGGCCCATCGACTGTCGCACTCGCAACTCTGCTGTGCTTTCCAACAAAGTGTTGCATCTGGTCTAGTTTGTAAGGTGTACAATGATAGGTAAGAGGTCTTAGTAAACTACATCTCTATAAACTTTACCTTCATTTATTGTCCGAGTTAATAGTGTACTATAAAAGTAGAGAGTGGTATGCAGTCTAAACGCTGTTTACCCACCTGTCGCAGAAAAAGACATTGGAAACATGGAGAGCATTACTTTATTCAAAGCGAAGGTCTCTCAGCGTTACCAACATACTGTTTTACCACTACATCACTGGTAGAGAGGGGTGAGGTCAATGTTCCATGGTATCCTCTTCCTCATCGTCACTGTAGAGCTCAAAGTCTTCATCCAGTGCAGTCTGTCTCCCTCTCCTCCCCCTCTGTCTCACCCCCCAGTTCCACCAGGAGCTGCTCCATGTGCTCCAGTATGGGTCCGTCGTCACAGCGCAACACTAAGTATAGCTGGAGAGAGAGAGAGAGAGAGAGAGAGACCGTTTGTTACATACATGCACATTTCCACCACGACTTATTGTTAAAAATGCCTCTTTCCTGGTGTATTGGGCTCAGCAGAACAAGGAAAGCAGATAGGATTTTTCTCTGCTCTCTCTCGCATACACAGTATTGCTGTTGTTATCTCAGTGAAATGTGCTGTAAAGCAGGACCATTACAAAAGCCTATTGTAGAGGGGACCAGTAGATTTCCTGGTGTATAAAACTCTCTGCCTGAGTGGAAGCACTGGACTGATAACAGAACGGAACCCACCACACACACACTGATTCATTCCTTTTGCTCGAAACAACTTCTCCTCTAGTGAGGGAGATAAGCAGGTCTGAGAATCTGGGCTGAACTGCATTATTCTGTCATCCAAGCACGCACGCACATGCACACAAAGTACAAACAGCAGCAGGAACAGATCACCTTCACACTTACAGTGTAACCCTGCCAAAATAGTTTGTGTGTGCGTACGTGCATGCGTTTGTGTCACCCCAGGAACAGTCTCCAAGCAGTAGGCCCTTCATTTGGAGACAGTTGATGTCCTTCATTTTCAAGCTGATCAATTGAGTATCATGACATATCGATAAAATGTACTTATTCAACATAAGCTGTGACGTTTATGGAATGCTCATTTATAAAGAGGAACGCATCTGCCAGGATAGTATCATTTTTCATTGCGATAGCCGTAAGTTAAATAAACAGTGTTATACATTAGAGAAGAGTGCTGAGCTCAGCAAAGCCACACAATCAATTAAACACATTTCTCATTTAGAGTAATGCAAGTTTCTCTCCCTTCTTTCACAGGTTGGCTGCTCTGTGTATGTGAGAGTGTGTTTGTGTCTCCCTCTTTCACAGGTTGGCTGCTCTGTGTGGTGTGTATATGTGTTTGTGTCTCTCTCTTTCACTGGTCAGCTGGTCTGTGTATGTGCATCACGGGTCAGCAGGTTCTCTGATCTAATCCAAGAAGCTTTCCCTCAAAGCCTGGAGTCTGAGGCACATCTGGCCACTGCTGCACGTACACACACCCAATGACACGTCTTTCTTAAGCCGTTGTGACAGGGGGTGAGGGTGTTGACCTATGAAGAGAGAGGAGGGAAATTAACCCTTTAATTATCTCACCCTCTCGCTCTCCTTCCTCTTTCTCTCCCCACGCTGCAGATCCCTCTCGCTCTCCTTCCTCTTTCTCTCCCCACGCTCCAGATCCCTCTCGCTCTCCTTCCTCTTTCTCTCCCCACGCTCCAGATCCCTCTCCTTCTCTCCCCACGCTCCAGATCCCTCTCGCTCTCCTTCCTCTTTCTCTCCCCACGCTCCAGATCCCTCTCGCTCTCCTTCCTCTTTCTCTCCCCACGCTCCAGATCCCTCTAGCTCTCCTTCCTCTTTCTCTCCCCACGCTCCAGATCCCTCTCGCTCTCCTTCCTCTTTCTCTCCCCACGCTCCAGATCCCTCTCACTCTCCTTCCTCTTTCTCTCCCCACGCTGCAGATCCCTCTCGCTCTCCTTCCTCTTTCTCTCCCCACGCTCCAGATCCCTCTCGCTCTCCTTCCTCTTTCTCTCCCCACGCTCCAGATCCCTCTCCTTCTCTCCCCACGCTCCAGATCCTTCTCGCTCTCCTTCCTCTTTCTCTCCCCACGCTCCAGATCCCTCTCGCTCTCCTTCCTCTTTCTCTCCCCACGCTCCAGATCCCTCTCCTTCTCTCCCCACGCTCCAGATCCCTCTCGCTCTCCTTCCTCTTTCTCTACCCACGCTCCAGATCCCTCTCGCTCTCCTTCCTCTTTCTCTCCCCACGCTCCAGATCCCTCTAGCTCTCCTTCCTCTTTCTCTCCCCACGCTCCAGATCCCTCTCACTCTCCTTCCTCTTTCTCTCCCCACGCTCCAGATCCCTCTCACTCTCCTTCCTCTTTCTCTCCCCACGCTGCAGATCCCTCTCGCTCTCCTTCCTCTTTCTCTCCCCACGCTCCAGATCCCTCTCGCTCTCCTTCCTCTTTCTCTCCCCACGCTCCAGATCCCTCTCCTTCTCTCCCCACGCTCCAGATCCTTCTCGCTCTCCTTCCTCTTTCTCTCCCCACGCTCCAGATCCCTCTCACTCTCCTTCCTCTTTCTCTCCCCACGCTCCAGATCCCTCTCACTCTCCTTCCTCTTTCTCTCCCCACGCTCCAGATCCCTCTCACTCCCTTCCTCTTTCTCTCCCCACGCTCCAGATCCCTCTCGCTCTCCTTCCTCTTTCTCTCCCCACGCTCCAGATCCCTCTCCTTCTCTCCCCACGCTCCAGATCCTTCTCGCTCTCCTTCCTCTTTCTCTCCCCACGCTCCAGATCCCTCTCACTCTCCTTCCTCTTTCTCTCCCCACGCTCCAGATCCCTCTCACTCTCCTTCCTCTTTCTCTCCCCACGCTCCAGATCCCTCTCACTCCCTTCCTCTTTCTCTCCCCACGCTCCAGATCCCTCTTGCTCTCCTTCCTCTTTCTCTCCCCACGCTCCAGATCCCTCTCCTTCTCTCCCCACGCTCCAGATCCCTCTCGCTCTCCTTCCTCTTTCTCTCCCCACGCTCCAGATCCTTCTCGCTCTCCTTCCTCTTTCTCTCCCCACGCTCCAGATCCCTCTCACTCTCCTTCCTCTTTCTCTCCCCACGCTCCAGATCCCTCTCACTCTCCTTCCTCTTTCTCTCCCCACGCTCCAGATCCCTCTCGCTCTCCTTCCTCTTTCTCTCCCCACGCTCCAGATCCCTCTCACTCTCCTTCCTCTTTCTCTCCCCACGCTCCAGATCCCTCTCACTCTCCTTCCTCTTTCTCTCCCCACGCTCCAGATCCCTCTCACTCTCCTTCCTCTTTCTCTCCCCACGCTCCAGATCCCTCTCGCTCTCCTTCCTCTTTCTCTCCCCACGCTCCAGATCCCTCTCCTTCTCTCCCCACGCTCCAGATCCCTCTCGCTCTCCTTCCTCTTTCTCTCCCCACGCTCCATATCCCTCTCGCTCTCCTTCCTCTTTCTCTCCCCACGCTCCAGATCCCTCTCACTCTCCTTCCTCTTTCTCTCCCCACGCACCAGATCCCTCTCGCTCTCCTTCCTCTTTCTCTCCCCATGCTCCAGATCCCTCTCGCTCTCCTTCCTCTTTCTCTCCCCACGCTCCAGATCCCTCTTGCTCTCCTTCCTCTTTCTCTCCCCACGCTCCAGATCCCTCTCGCTCTCCTTCCTCTTTCTCTCCCCACGCTCCAGATCCCTCTCACTCTCCTTCCTCTTTCTCTCCCCGCGCTCCAGATCCCTCTCGCTCTCCTTCTCTCCCCACGCTCCAGATCCCTATCGCTTTCCTTGAGGTTCAGGGTGATTAAGTGTACATACAATAAATGGCACACATCTCATAAAAAGAGCAGCAGAAATTGTTTAAGTGAGAGCCGATGTGCCCTTGAGGCAAAATGAATGATAGACTTTCTTTCTTTCTTTGGGTGAATCTAATAGAGATCAAGGACTTTCTCTTCGCCTCCCTCTAAATCACAATCCCCTTCTCCTATCTCAGCTCCTCTCAAACTTCCTACAAATCTCTCCTGCTGTGTCTCCACTCCCTCCATCCTTCACCCGCTCTCTTTTCCTCCTGACCCACACTACTTTCTTCATCCCACTTTCTTCACCTTCTCCATCTTTCTCGACCCGCCTTCTCTCTCTGCTCCACAAGTGACCTTCCTGTCTGTGTGACAGATCACTGCTCAAACTCCAACCTAGAAACACACACCCACACACACACTCTCAGGAGATGAGGAGAGCAGGGTAGGGAATGATGTGAGAGGTGGAGTGTAGGGGAGTAGAGGGCTGAGGGATGGTGTGGTATGGTTAACAGCAGAGGAGGTGAAATCAATTGTAAAAACATCAGAGAGAGGCAGCCTTGTGTGTGTGGATGTGTATGTATGTGTGTGTGTGTGTGTGTGTGTGTGTGTGTGTGTGTGTGTGTGTGTGTGTGTGTGTGTGTGTGTGTGTGTGTGTGTGTGTGTGTGTGTGTGTGTGTGTGTGTGTGTGTGAATATATAAATGAGTGTGTGTGGGAAGGAGCAAGTGGAGGTCAAGCGTTTTACTCTTTGATGAGCTAGAGGCGATCCCTTAGGGTATGGATGGCTTGGAGGGTGTGTGTGTGATGTAATTTTAATGCTGTGGCTGAAAAGCGTGAGTGAACTCCAGGAGTGAAGTGTTAATAGTGTGTGTGTCAGGGTTTTTGTTAGGAAAATGTGGCGCCGGACATTTAACCGGGAGCATTTTAATTTAACGGACTTTTGAGAGATTTACCAGACCTATATGCATTGGGTACGCAACCTGATTAGGGCGTCAACCCACGGTGCTCAGAATGACAGAACTCACATTTAGATAATGGTTACTCAGAACCAACGGTGTGCGTCCTTATCTAATTCCGATGAGCAATTTGAAGATGTTAGAATAACTGCCACATATACCTTTCCTCAGCCAACAAGACGAGTAACAGAAAAATCACTAGCCTATGTCCATCTACTGTCCCCCTTAGTGGAAAAGGATTACCTATTCTATTGGTCAGCTTGTTGAGAAAGAAATAGCCTAATCCAAAACAGACTCTGGGACAGTTGTGGGACAATATATCCCAAATTCATACAACCAGTAGGCAGGCGTAGGCTACATTAAAAAAAAAAATGTATAAGCAATGAGGCTGATGCAACAGATCAGAACGTTGATAAACTATTCATTATTCACATTATAAGCGCAGCAATGTGCACAAGGCTACTCGCGAATGTATGCTCCATAATGCAATTAGCGGTAGACACTGTTGTCAAACGCACACCGCACATGAGTGGTTTCATGTAACAAGAGATGAAAAATCTACATTTGAAATTTAGAAAGAGGGGAGATCTAAAGATGCAACAACTACCACGGGTTGTTAATATGACTATGATCGTGCCTTTGGCTACTGGTAAATGAAATAAATAATTGCCTCCACGTTTCGACGGTCGGTTTTTACTTTGAAGCGCGGTAAGACATGCCTCATCATATGAGAAGTCAAATGTTCAGGTTCCAAACAATTAAGTATGTTTTTAAAATGCATACTGCTTCCAGCACATTCTAAAGTGATGTGTGACACGCTGAAGCCTGCCTAAAGTTGCCTACATGCACTTGAATGGCGAATAGAAAGCTCGCTTCAATTAGGCCTACCAGTTGACAAATAAAAATAGTAGTCCTAGCTCTTTTTAAATTGTGGATTTAGAATAGTTTTAGAATGATTGGGCTTATAAAAGCACCTTTAACTCCAGGAGCAACGAATGACCTGTTTGAGAAGCTGTAGCAGTAGCTCCCACGCTGTCTAACAGATTTTCCTCTCATAGGTTCTGTGTCTGTATACTGTGAGCATGTGATAAACATAACGACTAACGAAAGTACACGCGCGCCAATTTAATTCCACTAAATTATGCAAATTAACCTATAGACCGTTAAGCATGAGTGGTCAAATGTGTTTACATCGACTGGTATTTCAAAAAAGCAATATTTTGCCATGGGATTCTTTTTCTTCTCCTGAACAGTTTTATTTAAAAGGCATAAAAATATATTTTACGCCAAAAGCCGGCTATTGTCAGCTAACAGAAACCCTGGTGTGTGCACACATGTGTGTACGACTCCTCTAGTGAGAGATAAATTGCCAAAGACATGTACTGTTCACACCACTACCTGTGTGTGTGTGTGTGTGTGTGTGTGTGTGTGTGTGTGTGTGTGTGTGTGTGTGTGTGTGTGTGTGTGTGTGTGTGTGTGTGTGTGCGCATGGTGTTCATGCCTGTGTCCTATGACAAACATACAAATTGCATACAGCTATTTGTGGCTTTATAAGGGGCTATGAGTTTACAGCTCCTCTTCTCTCCTCTTAAGAGGGGTTGAGGGATGGTTGGAGGGGTGTCAAGGTCAACCATCATCCAACCCCCTTGTAAACTTCCATGAGAGGGAGCCGAAGAGAAACAGGGTCTGTCTCTTTAGAAGTAATGTGGCGAAGCACATTCATCAGAGGGGAAATTAATAATGGAGATATTTCTAACGAACAGAATCAAATGTGCACAGACACATACATGCACAAATGTAATTAAATATGCACACTCACACAAACAGTGCTAACAACATAATTAAGTATGCTAGAAGTGGACTTGTGTCTAAACAAGCCAGTGTGTAGTAGGCCTCATTAGCATGTTCAGTGTTTCTGACTAACTTTGAGACTGAACACTTTAATAATTAACACCACGCTCACAAACCCTGGTCTGTTACGATGGAAGACTCTCATACACACACTTCTGAGGCGCGGGTTGAAACTAACCCGCAGTCCCCGTGGTTATATCCGTGGGGTGGGCAGGATTATGGTCATGAAATATTGTGTGGATTAAGGGTGGGTGGCAGGCGGGCGGGTTGAATAAAGAGAATAAATGTATAATTATTGTGCAATTCATAGCTATAGGTTACATTGGGGTTTTCCTTTCATTATTTGTATCTGAAGTCAGTGCGTAAGCCTAAGCTTCAGGGCCTAACTGTACAGGCGCCAAATACACAGCAATTGCCAAATGCTTTTGGGAACACTGGCAGAAACTTTTACGCCGGTCCACTGAGGCAAAAAGGACAATGTCGGAGTATAATTCAATAAGAGAAAAGCTGCAAAATGGAGTTTAAAATAAAGAGAAGGGAGGACCAGAAAAGTAATATATGGGAAAAATGATGTGTGATGATTGTGAGGAGCTATACAAATTTGACAGTCACAAGACTGGGACTTCAAATATGTCAAGGGACCTGAACTGTTCAGATGGGTTAAATGGAACAGGAACTGAAATCTGGACATTAACTGTGGGTCTTTAACCTCTCGCATAATCTTAATATTAATTCCTGCAGAATTAAGCGGTTATTGCAGTAAAATTATACACCAAATGTAAATTGACTTGGAAAGAGCAGTGGAGAAATATTATTTATTTATCTTGAGAGAATGAATGCGCTGTTAGGGACCGCCTGTGAAGGTCCTAACTTTATCAGCATCGAAAAAGCTGATAGTATTTCAACCACATAAAATATGCATCCAAGCTCAAATTGAATCTTATCAGAAGCATGTTGGGTCGTTTTCACAGCTTTTAACTCCCTTAAAACTAGGGATGCAAGGGTACACAGTATGTTATCGAACCGTTCGGTACGCCCCCTACGGCTCAATACACACACGTGAACCGCGGAATTACGGTATGAATGTCATTTTCCTATAATTTCCTAAACTTGCTTATTGGGCTGCAGACTACACACACATTGTACATTCAGATCCACCAAACCAGACGCGCAGCTTGTGGCCGTTAGGGGGCTCCTGAGGGCTGACAAACTTTACTCCACAGCAATGTCTCAAAATGTGGCAACCGCAGTGACAGCAACCCCCTCCCATTAAACAACCAATGGACGATTTGCAATGACAGTAGGAAACGTCCCTAATGGGGCCCCATGAAGAGAATGGAAACTAAAAATAATATTCTCTCAGCTCCAACGTGACAATGGCAAGACAGAGAGAAGCAGTGCCGTCTTTCAAATCCGCTGTGTGGGAACATTTTGGATTCAGCGTTCAATACGATGATGAGGGTAAGAAGACCGTAAACAAACAAAGTACAGTCTGCAAGTATTGCTTTGCCACTGTCGGCTACTCGAGTGGAAACACTTCTAACATGATGTGTCATTTACGTCGCCATCACTCGGCCCTATCCCTACTAGCAAGTGGAGCTGGAGCAAGGAGCGTCCACTTGTTAGCGAAACACAACAATCTCTCGCTGCTGCCATCCAACAACAATTTGCGACAAATAAAAAAAAACACAAAGAAATAAAGAAAGCAGTGGGATTATTTATAGCCAAAGATTTGCAGCCCTATTCGGTGGTTACTGACTCTGGATTTCGTCACCTGATGAAATGTTTTTTACCACGTTACAATGTCCCCTCCCACACACATTTCAGCAGCGAAGAAATTCCCAAACTCTATGAAACATCACGGAGAGAAATTGAAAACGAATTGACACAGACACCCTATCTAGCTCTCGCCACTGATAGTTGGACCTCCAGAGCAACTCAAAGCTACCTCACTGTGACGGTTCACTGTGACGGTTTACTATGTACTGGAAGCTACCTCACTGTGACGTTCACTGTGTACTGGAAGCTACCTCACTGTGACGGTTTACTATGTACTGGAAGCTACCTCACTGTGACGGTTTACTATGTACTGGAAGCTACCTCACTGTGACGGTTTACTATGTACTGGAAGCTACCTCACTGTGACGGTTCACTGTGTACTGGAAGCTACCTCACTGTGACGGTTCACTGTGTACTGGAAGCTACCTCACTGTGACGGTTTACTATGTACTGGAAGCTACCTCACTGTGACGGTTCACTGTGTACTGGAAGCTACCTTACTGTGACGGTTCACTGTGTACTGGAAGCTACGTGTTGCCAACTCGTCCCCTTTATGAGTCATGCAAGAAAACACTTTTCTTAAAAATAAAGACACCGAAACCATACCCCACAAACTGTGATACATACCGAACCGTGGGCCCACTGTACTGTTGGATCCCTACTTAAAACCGGTAAAATGTTGGTAATTTGGATATTTTGCACAGAAAATCTTTCCCATTTTTGGGGGTTATTTCTGCGCAGAGAAACAGATGAAAGAGAACTTTACCGATGTCAACTAGATTGAAGCATTCATTCTATCGATGTATACATACATCTTTTCTGTTGAGCAAGGGTTTATTTTGTTTTCTAAGGCAACAAGTACATGACAAAAGCTGCATGTATCTAATTATAGACAAGTTGAGTAACAAATAGCCTAACAAAATGTCAGAAAGCAAAAATATATGCCCACCTAAAAATAAATCCTGCACCCCCAGTTAAAAAATTGTTCCAGCATCTCTGACTGTACAGGACATTTTCTATATTAGCGGTCAGATGCAAGCCTCAGATTTCCACTTTGTCACATAATTTGGCGGTTGCGGATGGCTTATTAGCCATTGCGGAGGGGTTGAACAAACAGCTGACCCGCGCATAACTAACCTTGTGGGGACACACAATTCAGTCCCATTCAAAATCCTATTTCTCTAACCTTAACCCTAAAAATTAACCCTAGCTCCTAAAAGTAATTCTAACCTTAACCCTAAACCCCTTTTGTTTGTTTACTATTCGTGGGGACACATACACACTTCATAGGGCTCTCCATATAGAGTGTAACAAAATTCTAAATTAAGATAGGGTTAACATTTCAGATTCACTACCAGCAGTGAAGCTCTGTATCATACATGTATATTACTGACTGTACAAGCTGACAGTACAATATTGACCAAACAGGCTGACATCAATACATGGCCTCATCAGTGTGTACCTTCTTGGCTTTGGTCAGGTAAGATCTGGCTGCCTCCTTCAATGCTTCACACTCCTCCCGCTCTTCTCTCTCCTCCCTTGTTCTCTCCTCATCGCTCTCTTCTCTCTCCTCCCTTGTTCTCTCCATCTGCAGGTAACACACCCAGCCTGAGAGATACCACACCTGTGAGAGAGAGAGAAAGGTGTATTTTATTAAGTGAGCTCAGCTGTGACGGGGAAAAACACATTTAACGGTCTAGCCTGCATGAAATCTGTACCTGGAACTGTGACAAACAGGCTTTACACACATGCACACACCGGAGGCACTTATTGAAATGCTCACGGCATCCTCATGAGCTGCCACTATGGTAACGAGCTGGGCCTGTGCCGCTTCAGTGTGTCTTCGCAAACTTTCGTCTCCATGCGTCAATCTGACAGCGCTGTCACACACACACACCCCACTTACAGACTAAAGGACGAAACACAGCTACACATATTGCATTCCTTATCTCCTCTCAACTACCTGTTGTATTCTCTCTCCCTCATACCAATACTGTACACACCTACATTAAAACACACCCTACATAGTTTACCCTCATCCTTCCACCTACAACACACAGCACACTTGTACTTCAGAAACGTGTGTGAGGGTGTGTATCTCATCTGAGGACAAGGATCAGCCACCAACACAACACTTCTTGCAGAAGCAGGACATTAACATTCCCCTCATTTACTATTCATTTTACAACAGAAAACATCAGCGACCTCCACCTCTATCAGTAGACCCATTACATGCATGCACGCACGCACTCATGAAGACAAGAGGCTTGAAGGCTGAACATAACTTTATGCCTTTTGAATGATTATACAATTATTAAAAGCATCCTCTTCATGACCTGATCTGCAACTCCGTAACTTAAGTTGAGCATAGCGGTTTCAGAACTTTTGAATACACGCACTGACCTGTGTGTGCATGTGTGTGTGTGTGTGTGTCTAGATCTGGGTTGCTACTTCAATCAGAATGTCTTTGCTTCCTCAAAAGAACCTTCATTAGAATAAGTCTCTTTGAAAGTGTTTATGAAATATGGTCTGTTTTGCTCGTATTTATGGATGTATTAAACTAAGCACACACACACTTCATGAGCACACACACACCACTCGTCTCAGCAAACGAACGAGCCAGCTAATTAAGAACATCAGAGAATCCACTCAACACCCACACGTTATTCTCTGAATGATAAGTCTACAGTAAGTAGGTGTCAATCAGTCCTCTTGGACGAGACAACAGTCACAGATACCATCTAGTTCTAGAGAGTATTTGTAGTTTTAACAAGGTCCATGTAAAGACGTCTAAGTCAGAATTCTATAGTTGACAAAGTACTACTTTGTACAGAGAGTTACGTGCCACCACCTTGACTACTGGAAGCTGTTTGGGTCCATTAACAATGCATGAGTTACCGAGGTGGGTGACTTATCAAAAAGAATGGTTAGCACAAATACAGTTTGAGCTGTGGATTGAGGGTTTAGAGTAGGCTGTGTCATCGTCATTTCCAGTTGTGTTATACAGGTTATTCTGATGGTGCGACTGACAAAACATACGCTTTACTGTATATTCATAGGAGTTCAAACTGTGTGTGTGTATATATAAAAACAAATATATATATATATATATATATATATATGTGTGTGTGTGTGTGTGTGTGTGTGTGCGCGTGTTTCTGCTTAGAGCAGGTGTCTCCTGGATGAGTTCAAAGGTTCAGCAAGTGACTGCTCTAAATCTGTCAGCTGAGGTGTGTAGGAGGAAGGGTGAGAAAGAATGAGCACACTGCAGTGAGATCGTCACACACACACACACACACACACACCCCTCGCAAAGAATACCAATATGGCTCTGGAGCAGAAAGAACTGAACTGAGGCTGCAGGTGTGTGTCCTGCTCACTTCACACACAGAAAAGAAAACTACCCCAGAATCTTTTCAGTGTCTATTTTCAAAGGATAAAGGTAAAAACATGAACAACTTCATAGTTAAGAACACTATAACAGTGGAAGAAAATGTAACTTAAGAACACTATAACAGTGGAAGAAAATGTAACTTAAGAACACTATAACAGTGGAAGAAAATGTAACTTAAGAACACTATAACAGTGGAAGAAAATGTAACTTAAGAACACTATAACAGTGGAAGAAAATGCAACATATTCTACAAGAACCAATATCACTCCCTAAAAACACAACCCTATGGAACAATCCTTGGATAGCTTTTCAGAATTCACAGATAAAATGGTCCACATTGAAAACTAAAAGGCATGGAAACTGTAAATGACGGTAATAGGAAATAAATGTATTTCCATGACAGAATTAAAAAGCAATTTTGAACTGACCAATGTAGGTATTTTCAAATGCATGTAACTTAAAAGTTATATCAAGAAATGTTTATTTAAAATATTTTAGACATCAGAGCAATCTTGAGGGAATCCCATTTGAGTCAGAAAAGGATATTCATATGACAGGTTAAGTATACAAAACCTTGCAGAGACCATAATCAACGGACAATCTCTTAGAAAAAAGAACAAAAATAAACTATTGGAACCAAGACTTAAAAATAACTGATATTGGCACAATATGGAGGGAATGTTGGAACATAACTAACAGAATTACAGTGAACGAAAATGTACGCTTAACCCAGTATAAACTAAAGAGACAAAATGTATAAATTCTACATCATAACGGCAGAGTCACGTCTTAAGTGTAAAACTAATAATGACGCAATAATCCATGCCTTCTGGGAATGGTGAAGTCCAAAAGTTATGGGGAGAGTTAGAAAGTTGGCTGTCAGAAGGATTCATGTAAATTAACTTTTAATCAGTCTGTCTGCATACTGTATTTCAAGACTTGGCATATGAGGGTGCAGTGAGATACCCAATTGTTTGGAAAATACTTTTCTCATCAATCATCTTGAAAAAAAACTTAAAACTGGAAATCAATCAATCCCTCGTTAACACAATGGAAAAGGTAAAATGCTTTATTGTCTAAATGTTTAAAGTATGTAGGCGATGGAGAGAAACAAAATGGTGCAGTATAGGCCAGAGAAAGTGATGCGGGTGCTGGAGACGGGGGTGTGAGCAGGTGGCCCTGGGCAGGGGTGATGTTGTTGTTTGTGTGTGCCTGTATGCTATCATTTGTGTGTAGATGTTTTGTATTGTGTAAAAAAAGAATATATATAAAAACACACACACAAAAAAAAATAAACGGACATCATGACTCACCTGCACCACCTCGTCATCTTCCTCTAGTAGACCCTCCAACACATCTACTGCTGTCAGAGAGAAATCATTAAAAAAACACACAAACCATAATTTCTGTTGTTCATTATACATCAAGCACATCCTGCTCCTAGCCTGAGTGGCTATGTTTGTGGAGGCAGAGCGAGTGAGGTGTTTCCTGTCACACACATCTCGCTCTTTCTGCTGCCCTAATCAATGGATGTGATCAGCGAGTCTGATTAGACTCTCAGAACCCAGTGATCCGTCGACACGGTCGTCAATAGCAACAGGACGGCTTACACAGTCATCAATACACAACGAAGCTAATCTCGTGATTACTATCAATAATCAGTCAATATCGCTCCTTTCCAATACTCCTCGACCTCAACAACCAATACAGAACTGGTCATGGTCAATAGTTCTAGTCTTGATCACTGGAACTGATCACCAGTCCACGCCCTCCTGTCCTGATCATTCCAGACTAGTTCACCTTACCCCTCCCCAGTGTTTATGATCTCACGCATCTCTTCAAAGAGTTCACCTGTCCCGTTTTCTTCTTCCCTCTTCCACTTTTTATCATCACTTGTGTATGCGAGAGACGAAGGGTGTGTGTGTTAATTAACTGTGGCGCTGATTACCTGCTGAGTGGTATTACGTTTGATTAATTAACACATTCTGATTAGAGGGAAATCAACATCTCATTCCTGATGATCTACAGAGTACATGTTTTGTATTAGAGCGGAGGTTGATCAAACTATTTAGCCGATGTAGTTAAACACTCAACTATCTGTGTTAGTTCCGGACCTCCAAGGAGCCAACCACTGAGTAACAACAGCTTACTAGAAAACAGACATCAACTCACAACAGACAGACATTCCCCTGACAACAACCCACAACGACGACAACAACTCAACTCTAAGACTGGTTGTCATGACACTACCTCTTGTAAGGACAAAATATTATTCCTGCGTGAATTGCTGAGGACTTTTACCTGTTTATATGGTCTTTATATACATGTACCTCCTGCATTATTCACTTAGTTGAAATACACCGATTGTCATTCACAGTTGCTTTGGTGTTCCTGCATCTCTGTCTCTGAAACTGTTGTGTGTGTGTGTGTGTGTGTGTAAGAGAGAGACAGCTCTCCTGACTATTGTAGTCATTTCTCTTGTCCCTATCCATGCTCTGCACTCTCGTAAAATGGTTCTGTTCAGCAACGTTGCCTGCAGATTACTCAACAGCAACAACAAATATACACACGAAACGTGTCGTCCCCTTTGCTTCAGGACCAGTTAGAAACCGCCCTCCTGGGAGTAGCTCATTTATAACTCTCTCTCTCTCTCTATGTGTCTATGTGTAGCCGTGAGCATGCTTGTGTGTGTTTGTAGTGTCTTTATTAGTGTTTGTTGAGTCAGACTCCCGTACCTTTGCAACCTCCTGTCATATGAGTGAAAAACAAAGTGATTCATTTGACACTTGGAATTGACCTAAAGGTCCAATGTAGCATTTATTTTTAATTTTTTTAAAGCTTCAATATCAAATAATTTCTGGGTAACAATTAAGTACCTTACTGTGATTATTTTTAACCATTTTAATTGAAAACAAACTGAAATAGCTTCTTAGAAAATAGCAAATTTTCAAGCAAGAACTTAGCTAGGGCTGGTCTGAGTGGGGAGGGGAAAACTGAAAACTAGCTGTGATTGGCAGCGAGGTTTTGAACTCTTATTGGTCTATTAACTAATTTACCTCCTGGTGATGTCACCAGGTAGGCCAAAACTGCATCCCACCAAAACAGGCTGATGTTTTAGGCGGTCTATTCAAACAGCTCTTACAGTAAAAGGGCATTACGATCATTTTCACTGTATTTTTCCAGCCTCAGTGTGGAAATATACACTTAGTGGACAGTTTATTAGGTGCACCCTGTTCACAAAAAAATGTGAAATGGTTCACTCCTACAGACAGTGAGTCACATGGCTGTGGTTTGCTATATAAAGCACGCAGACAGGCATTGAGGCATTTAGTTACTGTTCGATTGAACGATAGAATGGGCAAAATGAGTGACGCAAATGATTGAGTGTGGTTTGATGGTCTGTGCCAGGCGCTCTGGTTCCAGGATCTCAGAAACGGCCAGCCTCCTGGGCTTTTCACGCACGATAGTGTCTACGGTTTACAGAGAATGGTGCGACACACAAAAAAAAAAACATTCTTTCAGGGGCAGTCCTGTGGGCGAAAACAGCTCATTGATGAGAGGTTGAAGGAGAATGGCAAGAATCGTGCAAGCTAACAGGCGGGCCACAAACAGGCAAATAATGGCGCAGTACAACCGTGGTGTGCAGAACGGCTTCTCCGAATGCACAACTCGTAGGTCCTTGTCATGGATTGGCTATTGCAGCAGACGACCACACCGGGTTCCACTCCTATCAGCTAAAAACAAGAAGAGGCACCAGTGGGCACGCGATCACCAACACTGGACAACTGAAGAGTCCATGGCCCAATTGTGCCTAGTGTGAACAGTACTGGCTGGTGGTGGTGGTGGTGTAATGGTGTGGGGAATGTCAAGTCCCTTGATACAAATTGAGCAACAGGTTCATGCCCCAAAGAATTTAGGCTGTTCTGGAGACAAAGGAGGATTCAACTCAGTACTAGATGGGTGTACCTAATAAACTGGCCCAGTGTATATAAAAAAACATAAAAATCAGTTTGACTGCACTGGGCCTTTAACATCGCTCCAATGCAATGTGTAGACTGCATCTTACTTGTGCTATGGTGATATATGAAAACAAACAGGCCTAGCCTTCATATGCACTTAACAAAAATAGTAGCGCAACATGTAGTGATGGAAATAAAAGATCCCACTAAACATTCCACACAACACAAAAGCTTATTTCTCTCGAATTTTGTGCACAAATTGGTTTACATCCTTCTTGTGAGCCTTTTATCCTTTGTCAAGATAATCCATAAACCTGGTAGGTGTGGCATATCAAGAAGCTGATTAAGCAGCATGATAACACAGGTGCACCTTGTGCTGGGGACAATAAAAGGTCACTAAAAGGTGCTGTTTTGTCACGCAACACAATGCCACAGAGCTTGCAATTGTCATGCTGACTTCAGGAATGCCCACCAGAGTTATTGCCAGATAATTTAATGTTAGTTTCTCTACCATAAGCCACCTCCAACGTCATTTTGGATGTTTTGGCCTGGCTCTACAGTGGGTGTACATGGCTCCCAAGTGGGAGGCCTATACCCTCCCAGACCCACCCATGGCTGCACCCCTGCCCAGTCATGTAAAATCCATAGATGAATGACTGATTTCCTTATATGAACTGTAACTCAGCAAAATCTTTTAAATTGTTGAATGTTGCGTTTATATTTTTGTTCAGTATATATACAAACTACATGACCAAAAGTATGTCAAACATCTCATTCCAAAATCATGGGCATTAATATGGAGTTGGTCCCCCCTTTGCACATATAACAGCTCTTCTGGGAAGGCTTAGCACTAGATGTTGGAACATTGCTACAGAGACTTGCTTCCATTCAACCACAAGAGCATTACTGAGGTTGGGCACTGATGTTGGCGATTAGGCCTGGATCGCAGTCTGAGTTCCAATTCATGTCAATGGTGTTAGATGGGGTTGAGGTCAGGGCTCTGTGCAGGCCAGTCAAGTTCTTCCACACCTATCTCGACAAACCATTTCTGTATGGACCTTGCTTTCTGCACAGGGGCATTGTCATGCTGAAGAGAAATTTGGAAGCACAGAATCGTCTAGAATGTCATTGTATGCTGTAGAATTAACATTTCCCTTCAATGGAACTAAGGGGCCTAGAGCTGAACTTGTTGGAAAGGTGGCATCCTATGACGGTGCCACGTTGAAAGTCACTGAGCTCTTCAGTAAGGCGATTGTACTGCCAATGTTTGTCTATGGAAATGGCATGCCTGTGTGCTTGATTTTATACACCTGTCAGCAACGTGTGTAGCTGATATAGCCAAATCCACTAATTGGAAGGTGTCCACATACTTTTGTATATATAGTGTATTTTTGGAATGTTCGTTCAAATCACCACTGATTTGAAAGTCTTGAGTCAAATCACCACTGAGTAAAGCATAGAGTAAAAAGAAAAACTTGAATGTGTAAAATAACACGTGCAGAACATAGTTATGAGAAAGAAGTTTACAGAGGGGTGGAACGGGGGTGAGAAATCCGTATTCATAGCCAATTATATTTGACCCTGGTTGTAACCACAGTCTTCCTCTCCCTTGTTCCCTCTCTGCTCTACTTGGGTCAAATGCTTCTTGTCCAATGTTTAACAACGGATTCCCTATTCGATTCCGATGTGTGAGTTGTTGTTGTTTGAAAACTGCAATGTTAATGACTTGCCTCTGGGTTTTACCACTGCTGTGTAGAAACTTTTAACAATAGAAGACTAAAATAGTCTGTTATTCTAGCTCTGAGTTATCTTGTCAGGCATCTCCTGTTCTCCAGTTATCTGCTGCTTCCATATTGTTGTTATCGTGGTGAATGTTTCCAAGCTCACAGCCATCTTCATCCTCATCTCCTCCTCCTCAATTGTGTCTGATTCCTCAATAGATGCACTGAGTCTGTAGTGTGTGTGTGTGTGTGTGCGTGTGCGGCTTGCTGACACATGCAGGAGGATGAAGACAAACAATGTGTCAGACACACACACCTTTCCACCCCTCTCCCTCCAGATCATTTCTAAAGAATACAGAGCACTGGCCTTTTCAAAGAGGAAACTGATCCTACACACATATATTCCTACCTCGTACTCTTCTGCCTCTATGAGGAGTTTGGCCGTGGTGATGCGGGATTCATACGGTGGGAAGTCACTCTGGAAAGGGAACACCAATTAGACACACACGCACTCACTCACAGAATCTCTCTCACACAGACACACACAACGTCACACACAGACAGAGCGATAAGTTGGCCCTCTGACTTGGCTTTTATGCTCTGGGTTGTCTGACTCACCTGCTGTGTGTGTGTGTGTGTGTGTGGGGGGGGGGGGGGGGTTAGTCTCTCACCTGTGTGTGTTCCTCCTCTATGTCCTCTCTGCTGGGTGGAGCATCACTCTGTTTCAGGGCAGGTAGCCACGCATCCACACTCCTCATCAGGTACTCCCTCCCCTCCTACACACACAGAAAATCAGACATCTGCTCCCCTGAACTGTCAAATAAAACTCCATCTGGTTAGACCCACAGTGCCATCTGGTGGCTGGAGGAGATATTATCAAAAGTAACCTTGAGAAAATCTGCAGAATTCCAAAACTCGTCCCCTCTTTGAAATGTTAAGAGTCATTTAGGAGTAAATACCTAGCTAGCTGTTATTGTTGCTCCCTAAAGATTAAGGCTTGCCGAAGAATTGGAGGCCTGTCTCATTGCAGTGCTAGCACTAGCAGATTATCGTAAAATTGTATGGCAATTGCAAATGCTCTGATTGTTCAGTTAAAGACCATTTTTCTCTCCCCTTATCACTTTCTTTTGCTCTCTCTCCCCCCACCTTTCCTCCTCCTCTCTTTGTCAGATGTGATCCCTGTGCCCAAATGTATCTGCTTCATAACTAATTCTGCATTAATATCTGTCATAAACTGATTCATGTGTGTGTGTCTAGCTCAGCAGATTAATGGCATATGATTTCATTTTCTCACATTAATTAATCTGATCTGATTAATCTGATAATCTGATCGCTGCTTTAACAAGATGATAACTTAGCGTGAGACATACCATCCTCTGATTTATAGCCATACAGTGTGTGTGTGTGTGTGTGTGTGTGTGTGTGTGGGTGGACCTGGTTCTTCTCTGTACTGAACAGGTACCTGGCCATCAGCTGTAGAGCCTCTGGGTTGTCAGGGTGATAGTTCAGCGCTCTCTCTCTATGGCCTCTCGACACTGATCTCCTGCCCTATCCTCCATACTACACAAACACACACACACAAATCTGTAAATTCAATACACAACAGGCCTTCCAGGTAACAAAAATGTATATATGACTTTTGTGTTACCAGAGGTTAGTGAAGTAGATCTCTGCCACAGAACAGTAGGCCACACACACGTCTCTGGCTGTCAGGATCTCTGACCCCGAGTCCTGGAGTGGGAAGGCTGCTGCCTCAGCTCCTGCTCCTGCCTGCGGTGACGGTTGGGGTAGAAGTTTTCAGCATCTCTGGCTGCCAGTTTGTGACAGTCAGTTTATGATACAGTCAGTTTGTGACAGTCAGTAGAAGTATTCAGACTGAAGCAACAGCTCCTCCTAGTGTTCTGTGTTAGACATGCATTCAACAAGATCCATAATACATGTGTGTGTGTGTGTGTGTGTGTGTGTGTGTGTGTGTGTGTGTGTGTGTGTGTGTGTGTGTGTGTGTGTGTGTGTGTGTATGTGTGTACTCACTGTGGCTTGTGCATGTTTCTCCAGCATACACAGTAGTATCTGTATTCCTTTGAGGTAGTATTGCACAGCCTCCTGGCCTGTGTGTATCTGCCCTAGAGACATGTATTTACTATGACCTTCATCAGGACTCAACTGCACCGCACGCAGAAACATTTAGAGCTGGGGTTAAGGAACACACACACACGCATGTGCGTTTGCACAACACACACAGAGATGCAATCAAACCATACACACACACTGAAGGATATTTCCTTAGCCCTCTCTGTGTCTCCCAGTTCAGAGTGGATGTGTCCTAGCAGGTCCAGGGTAAGGAGGTTGTCAGGCTCGCTGGCAGAACCTCCCCGCCATCTCAAACTCCAAACTGTCCATACACTCCTCAGTCTGAAACACAACACAGGACAGATGTTAGTGTGAAGCGTGTGGCAAACTCCAAACTTTCCGCACACTCCTGACTCCATCTGAAACAGGAGAAAGAGAGAGTATGTCTGGAGTGTGTGTGTGTGTATGTGTGTGTGTGTTCTACCTTCCCCAATAGTTGTTCTACAGTATATTTCTCAGCTGTTTTTTTCTTGGCTTTCTCCTGCATCTTCAGCTTCATTCTATCTTGAGGTGACAGACCTGCCAGTCCAGAGCCTGTTGCAACACAGTCCCTATTGTCAACAATAGCCTACATAAGTCTGCCTTCAGAAAGTATTCACACCCCTCGACATTATCCACATTTTGTTGTGTTACAGCCGGAATAGAAAATGGATTAAATTACATTTTTTTTGTCATTGGCCTACACACAATACCCCCATAATGTTAAAATGGAATGATGTTTTTGAAAATATAAAATGAAAAGCTGAAAAGTCTTGAGTCAATAAGTATTCAACCCCTTTGTTATGACGGGCCTAAAGTTCAGGAGTAAAAATGTCCTTAACAAGTCAAATAAAAAGTTGCATGGACTCACTCTGTAACAAATAATAGTGTTTAACATTATTTTTGAATGACTACTTCATCCCTGTGACCCACACCCACAATTATCTGTAAGGTCATTTAGTAGAGCAGTGAAAATCAAACACAGATTCTGGAGGTTTTCAGGAGGTTTTCCAATGCCTCGCAAAGAAGGGCACCTATTGGTAGAAGGGTAAAACAAAAAGCAGACATTGAATATCCCTTTGAGCATGGTGAAGTTATTAATTACACTTTGGATGGTGTATTGATACACCCAGTCACTACAAAGATACAGTCGTCCTTCCTAACTCAGTTGCTGTAGAGGAAGGAAACCGCCCAGGGATTTCACATTGAGGCCAATGGAGGCTTTAAAACGGTTTTACTGGGTTTAATAGTGGTGGCTGCATCATGTTATGGGTATGCTTGTGGTTAAGGACTGGGGAGTTTTTCAGGATAAAAAAATAAACAAAGGAGCTAAGCACAGGCAAAGTCCTAGAGGAAAACCTGGTTCAGAATGCTATCCACCAGACACCCGGTCTTATCCGGTGTCCTGTGTGAATTTAAGAACGCTCCCTTGGATTCTTTCTCTCCCCTCCGGAGTACCTGAGCCTTGGGACCATGCCTCAGGACTACCTGGCCTGATGACTCCTGGCTGTCCCCAGTCCACATGGTCGTGCTGCTGCTCCAGTTTCAACTGTTCTGCCTCTGGCTATGGAGCCCTGATCTGTTCACCGGACGTGCGACTGTACCTTGTCCCGGACCTGCTGTTTTAGACTCTCTCTACCACACCTGCTGTCTCAACCTCTGAATGTTCGGCTACGAAAAGCCAACTGACATTTATTCCTTTAGTCTACAACCACTGTGATTATTATTTACTGGCCAAGTACTCTAATCTCCACCCGGCACAGCCAGAAGAGGACTGGCCACCCCTCAGAGCCTGGTTCCTCTCTCGGGGTTCTTCCTAGGTTCCGGTCTTTCTAGGGAGTTATTCCAAGCCACCGTGCTTCTACATCTGAATTGTTTGCTGTTTGGGGCTTTAGTATAAACACTTAAAGACATCTGCTGATGTAAACTGGGCTTTAAATACATTTGATTTGGTATTGTGTTTAATAAAATATTTAATACATTTTGAATTGCGGCTGTAAGACAACAAAATATGAAATACGTCAACCGGTATGAATACTTTCTGAAGGCACTGTAGCTATCACACAGGGACAACAACACAAGTTGTCCTTTATAGCGATCTAGCTAGCGCGTTAACCACGTCTCATACTCCCGTTAGAGCACGGGTCTTTCCTCTTGGCTTTGCTCTTCTTTTTGCCATTGGGTTGGCCTCCCATTACAACAAGAACGATTTGTAATCAACTTCTATCATTTATGTTAGAATCACTGTAAAAAATATTGGGATAAATGAGTCCACCCATAGGCTATAAGTGCACATGCTCAGTACTGTTAACCCAGCAGCTACGGAGCATGATAGTGGACAAACAGTTCCAGTCCCAATGAATGACAGTAAGAAGTCACTGTTTGAGAATACCATAGGCAATCGATTTGATGTTGCTTTTCTTGTGTGTTATTTGTTATATACAACCTTAATTAGTTGAGTCTTTGATCAACATATTTTATGTTAGGTCTCCCTGTGTCTCATTTATTATGTACAACCTGAATTAGTTGTCTTTGATCAACTGCTATTGAAAAAGTATTGAACCAAACGTCACTGAGATAATGTAGACAGAAAATAGGCGGGAAAGATATGACGTAGATAATTGACAGTCTAAACTCACCAATGGGCTGCCAAGCCTGAGCCCATACCTCAAGAACATTCTGGATTTGGACCAATCCACAGCTACGAGCGTTTTCGTCACTCAATACACATTTCCAAACAGCTGTTGTAAATAGACGAATGACATACTGCTAGCTAGTCTTTGATACCGGCAACAAGCATATATTTTTTCAAGATTTTACTACTTTCGTTATCCATTACAGGTGTTTGCCTCCTAACAATTGACTAAACGAAAGTTACCGGCAGTCAGACCTGAATTTAAACTGCCACCGCCTCAGCGCTCTTTGGAACATCAAAACGTGATGCATTTAACGTTAGCTAGCTAACGTAGCAAATTGGTACTAACGAGTTAACGTTAGCAGGCTACTAGTAGCAAGGTAACGTTACGACTTGGACCAAGGGGAATTGGGCAGTTGGCTAACAGTCTAGCTCCTTAACTTATTGTTATCAATCTGGACAGCTGACCAGACAGCTAACTAGTTTACGCCCGCTGCTTTGCTGGAGAAGTCGGCCCACGCAAAGATAGCTGGGCAGTCGTGCCCACTTAACATTAGCTAGGTAGCTAACTAACGTTGATGCGCCTATCTCCCGCCTGTCCGCTGGTCAGACCGGGGAGATTGCCTTGTCACGGAGTTTCGTTGTGGCCGATGCCACCGGCCCCGTTTGCCGAGGGAAGCAAAGCACCAGTTCCTGGAAAGTCGAAGGGTAAACCACAACGCTAGCTAAGGTTAGCTATCCTACTCCAACCCGAACGGGGCCGTGGCTGTGTACGTAGTGACAGCTCTGTATTTGATTGTAGTTAGCTAGCCAGCTAACCGTTTGCCAGGGCTGTTGGACCAGTGTTATAGAGCGATGGGGGAGTTAAATAAAGAGGTTGTGGATCTAGTTTGGAAAAGACCAGGCAGTAACGGGGTGTCTGCTTCACTCTTCCGGAGATGGACCCAAGGTAAGCTACCTCTCACCTCTGTTTAGATCCATTCTGCCGCACCCCCCTCTAACCTGAACACCATCCTAGACATTGTCAGTGTTGAAGCAGGTAGTGGTGGGGCAAAATAAGTGGCTCTGATGTGATTCCTGTGTTTCAGGGTTGGTCTTCAGTGAGACCGAACACACAGCACTGGAGCAGTTTGAAGGAGGACCCTGCGCTGTCATTGCTCCTATACAGGTATGGACCAGTCCCCAGACCAGGCAATGCATAACCTTACACACAAACATGAGTTAGGTGGCCCAGCCTATGAGCAGGTAGAGGGTGTTGGTGTCTGTTACCAGAATGATGATATCAGGACAGGCACACATCTTCTTAGATAGCACTTTCCGGAAGTCACCTGACAGGCACTCAGCTGAGTTGCCTTCTCTACTACTGTTTATTATAGTACTATATGGTGCTTTCAGAGAGTGTCTTTGTAAACATCTGTTCTTAGAGTGGATAGGGTTGATGAGGGTGGCAGGTTATGTTTTTGATCCTACTATAGAGATGGGTTACAGCTTGTAGAATATTTCCTGATTGTGTGTTTTCTGCAGGCCTTCCTTCTGAAGAACATCTTGTTTAACAGAGAGGGTTCTAACTGGAGACACATCACAGGTAACCTTGACCTCTATCCCTAACCCAGTATTTCCCGAACTCAGTCCTCGGGACCCCAAGGGGTGCACATGTTGTTTTTTGGCCTAACACTACACAGCTGATTCAAATTATTAAAGCTTGATGATTATTTGAATCGGCTGTGTAGTGTTTTGGGGAAAAACCAAAACAAGCACCCCTTGGGGTACCGAGGACTGAGTTTGGGAAACCTAGCCCTGACCCTGTTTAACTGAAAAAGTTGTAACTGGAGGTAACCTTAACTTCTGACCCCTAACTGACCCTGTTAAACAAAGAGCGCTACAAATGGAGAAGCATCATAACTGGGTTTATATATATATAAACTCAGCAAAAAAAAATAAACGTCCTCACTGTCAACTGCGTTTATTTTCAGCAAACTTAAGATGTGTAAATATTTGTATGAACATAAGATCCAACACCTGAGACATAAACTGAACAGGTTCCACAGACATCTGACTAACAGAAATGTAATAATAATAATGTGTCCCTGAACAAAGAGGGGGGGGGTCAAAAGTAAGTCAGTATCTGGTGTGGCCACCAGCTGCATTAAGTACTGCAGTACATCTCCTCCTCATGGACTGCACCAGATTTGCCAGTTCTTGCTGTGAGATGTTACCCCACTCTTCCGTCAATGCACCTGCAAGTTCCCGGACATTTCTGGGGGGAATGGCCCTAGCCCTCACCCTCCGATCCAACAGGTCCCAGACGTGCTCAATGGGATTGAGATCCAGGCTCTTCGCTGGCCATGGCAGAACACTGACATTCTTGTCTTGCAGGAAATCACTCACAGAACGAGCAGTATGGCTGGTGGCATTGTCATGCTGGGGCGGTCATGTCAGGATGAGCCTGCAGGAAGGGTACCACATGAGGGAGGAGGATGTCTTCCCACCAACATTGAGATTGCCTGAAATGACAACAAGCTCAGTCTGATGATGCTGTGACACACCGCCCCAGACCATGACGGACCCTCCACCTCCAAATCGATCCCGCTCCAGAGTACAGGCCTCGGTGTAACGCTCATTCCTTCGATGATAAACGCAAATCTGACCACCCCTGGTGAGACAAAACTGCAACTCGTCAGTGAAGAGCACTTTTTGCCAGTCCTGTCTTGTCCAGCGATGGTGGGTTTGTGCCCATAGGCAATGTTGGCCTACAAGCCCTCAGTCCAGCCTTTCGCAGCCTATTGCAGAAAGTCTGAACACTGATGGAGGGATTGTGCATTCCTGGTGTAACTCGGGCAGTTGTTGTTGCCATCCTGTACCTGTCCTGCAGGTGTGATGTTTGTATGTACCGATCCTGTGCAGGTGTTGTTACACGTGGACTGCCACTGTGAGGATGATCACCTGTCCCTCCTGTCTTAGGCGTATCACAGTACGGACATTTCAATGTATTGCCCTGGCCACATCTGCAGTCCTCATGCCTCCTTGCAGCATGCCTGAGGCACATTCACGTGTAACAGTACTCGTCTTGCAATCAGTCATCGACACGGAACTCCAACATGTAGCACCAGTCATGTAGCTTTATTCTGATAAGAACGACACAAAATTGCACGTCATGCAATGCACGTCTCACCATCCAACTCTGCACTCACACGCTGGTTTGGTGCTTGTTCACTGGTAAAACTCACCCTACTTATATCAGATATACATTAGAATTGCAATTAAACGAGTAACACAAAAGTTCATCAATTTCGATAATAAAACGTTCTAGTGGCGCCCTCTTGTGGTGAAATGCGATATCGCCATAAACTGCACCAGCAACGTCTTATCTGATTCTTCAACAGCAACCACGGCGAAGTTCTGTGATGGAAATCCAGCGAAGGATGATCCGATCCAGAAGAACGGTCACGGCACCACTGTAACAGTATAAGTTTAGACCGTCCCCTCGCCCATACCCGGGCTCGAACTAGGGACCTTCTGCACACATCAACAACTGACACCCACGAAGCATCGTTACCCATTGCTCCACAAAAGCCACGGCCCTTGCAGAGCAAGGGGAACTACTACTTCAAGGTCTCAGAGCAAGTGACGTCACCGATTGAAACGCTATTTAGCGCACTGCTAACTAAGCTAGCCGTTTCACATCCGTTACACTCACCCCCCTTTTGACCTTCCTCCTTTTTCAGCAGCAACCAGTGATCCGGGTCAACAGCATCAATGTAACAGTATAATTTTAGACCGTCCCCTCGCCCATACCCGGGCGCGAACTAGGGACCTTCTGCACACATCAACAACTGACACCCACGAAGCATCGTTACCCATCGCTCCACAAAAGCCGCGGCCCTTGCAGAGCAAGGGAACTACTACTTCAAGGTCTCAGAGCAAGTGACGTCACCGATTGAAACGCTATTTAGCGCACACTGCTAACTAAGCTAGCCGTTTCACATCCGTTACACACGCAGATGAGCAGGAACCCTGGGCATCTTTCTTTTGGTGATTTTCAGAGTTTGTATAAAGGCCTCTTTAGTATCCTAAGTTTTCATGACAGTGGCCTTAATTGCCTACTGTCTGTAAGTTGTTAGTGTCTTAACGACCGTTCCACAGGTGCATGTTCAGTAATTGTTTATGGTTCATTGAAGAAGCATGGGAAATGGTCTTTAAATTCTTTACAATGAAGATCTGTGAAGTTATTTGAATTTTTATTAATTATCTTTGAAAGACAGGGTCCTGAAAAAGCAAAAAAAAGAAACGTCCCTGAGTTTATATATTTATATGGAATCCTAGCCTATATCTTCATACAGCACCTTGGCACTGAATTATTTTTGATTGTATGTGTTCCTTGTAGAGGAGGAGCAGAAAGCGGCCCTGTGTTCTACTCTGGCTGAGATCCTGGAACAGGCCTGCTCTACTTCCTCCACTACCTCCTTCTGCCTGGTGACCTGGGCCAAAGGACAGTGCCCCCACACTACCACTCATACACCCCTCACAGGGGGTCCAGAGACCAGCCAGACCCCGCAAGACCAGCAACCCAGTGAGTCACACTACTCATCAATCCACTAATACCCATGTAATATGAATAACTGCATTACTGTACTGAGTGGTATTAATCATCGCATATGATAGTGGGTAGACCACATAGTGAGTAGTATTGCAGTCACTGTTAATCTAGAATAATGACGTGTTGTGTTCTGTCAACGTTACCTCCGTTGTTTCACTAGAACGTGTGTGTGTTTGCATCTCTGTGTGTCTATTGTGTGTAGCTGCTTTGGCTGATGAGGATCTTGGCTTTGAGCGGTTTCACAGCATCCTCCAGTAAGTAACTCTACTGACTGTGACTCGTCTCTCTATTGGCCATGACTTCCATGGAGATGAAAGGGCCACTGCATTGCAGGAAAATCAGGAACGCTAGTGTGTATCTCCGTCTGTCTGGGATTGGCTAAGCCTGTGTGTGTGTGACTGGAGTTTCTCGATAATGATTTACAACCTGCTGACTCGGCACACACACTCCTCACTGATTCCTTAAGGAGACACACACACAATCTTTGATTTTCTGCCAGAGGAGCATCAGATTGCCATCTGGCCCATTGCGTAATAATACAACACTGTCAGCATGAACTACTGGACAGTCATAGCAGTGTGACAGTTAATGACTGCTATACAATAACCTTTCAGTAACTGTTCAGTAGTTGTATGGTTATTATACCTACATTAACCTGAATCCCCCCCTAAATGAGTGCAATGTCATTAGTGGTGCTCTCGCTGACTTCTAGCCACTGACCTTTGACCTCTAATCTCTACAGGAAGCGTATTGTGAAGTCATTATCAGAGCTTAGAGAGGAGGTGGTGTCTCTCTACGAAACCTGGAAAGGGCGCTGTGGAGTCCTGTTCTTCCTCTACTCTGTCATCCTCACCAAGGTAAGGCTCTGCGTGTGTTTGTATGTATGCGTATTACTCTGCACTCTTGTGTGCATGCATGTAACCACTTTTCTCTTTCTGTCTCTACAGGGGATAGTTAACATCAGGAATGAGATTGAAGATACTACAGAGCCTCTCGTAGATCCAGTCTATGGCCACGGCAGGTACGACCCCTGATCCCTCACTTTATTGAATCTTTATCAGCTATGTTTCTTTTGACGACTTCAGCTAAGTGATGTTCCAAAAAGTTTAAGCCATTACTTTTCTTTCTCTCTGCAGTCAGAGTCTGGTTAACCTGTTAGTGACGGGCCATGCTGTCTCTAATGTGTGGGATGGAGACAGGGAGTGCTCTGGCATGAGTAAGTACTCCACACGCTGACACATTTTTAAAAACTTTTTTTGTCATTTAGCAGACGATCTAATCAGAGCGATTTACAGTATTGAATGCATACATTTGTATGCTTTATTTTCATACGGGTCCCCTGTGGGAATCGAACCCTCAACCCTGGCGTTGCAAGCGCCATGCTCTACCAAACGGGGGACACACAGCGGATTACATTATCTTAGTGCAAAGTGTTGTGCAAAAAGCCTCGTTTTCTGGCAGCGTGATTTTAATTTGAAACTTTTCTTCAATGAGCGTTAGCCGACTATTAATTGCTCAGTTTACTAAAGGTGTTTCGAAGACGTCCAGTTTCCTGGTGACTGTGATCCCACAGCTGAACACTAGATGGCTGTGATCAGTCACACTTTCACTTGGTCTACATACACACAAAGAGACCAAAGAAGCTGTTTCATTTTAAGAGGTTTTTTTGGTCTAAGCTAGACCTATTTCCCTCCCTCCCTCAGAGCTCCATGGTATCCACAACCAGACATCCGTGGGCTTCCTCACTCTCATGGAGTCACTACGCTACTGCAAGGTACGAAAACACACAGAGACAACATTCCTTCAAGCTTGTTATGTCCAAACCATAGTGGTGAGTTTGTTCTTGTTTACTAGTCACGAATGATTGCGGGGGGAGAGATTCAAACATTCTGTGAGAGAATCAGCACCACAAATAAACACATTGTCATACACACCCTCTCTCACACATACTGCCACTTCTTGTCTGTGACTGACTACAGTAGATTAGGAACTACAGTAGATTAGTAGAACAGCTGAGTATGTCTGGGTAGATGAGTTAGACCTGGATACATTGGTATGTTCGTGCTATAAACCTGCTCATTGAACAACCATTGTATTAGCAACAATATGACAGTCTTCTCTTACTGTACATATTCTATTACGACATCAGATTGTATTCCCTGATCATTCCTTCTGTTAGTTGAAATGGCATCAGAAAGCCTTTAGTCTGTAAAACTAACCTGGTCTGGGATCAGACAGTTAAGTCCGTCTGGAATATGAATCAGAACTGCTTTGCTCTAGTTTTGCTATGTATGTGTTTTTCAGGTGGGTGCGTTCCTGAAGTCTCCTAAGTTCCCTATATGGATCCTTGGCAGTGAGACTCATCTCTCAGTGTTCTTCGCCAAGGTAAGAATCACACAAAAACACACACACTCAACCTGGGCCCTGTGTGTCTGTGTATAATATAAGCCAGTCTCTCTTCCAGCAGCAGGTCAGAAAAAGCAGAAACAGGAATGTGTGCTGTAACAGATTTAATACTGCACAGTTCACATCAGAGAGAGAGCGAGGGAGACGGGAAGAGTGAGAGGAGGTATTAGAAAAGATAGGACGGCAGTAGTATGGTCTTATATGGCTAGTTGCTGCTGTTTTTTTGGCGTCGTCTTGAAACCTTGTGGTCAGCTGCAACTGGGAAAATCATCATGTAAAGTATCTGTCATGCCAAGCAGCACACACACACACACACACACACACACACACACACACACACACACACACACACACACACACACCAGTGTTTTGGGCGAAGCAGTGTTCGTGTAACACAGCTGATGTGGGGGTTGAGAAATGACAGCATGTTCACAACATTTATTAATTGTCTCTTAAAGGTAGACTCCTTAATGGTGAAACTACCCCGTCTGTTTGTAATATTACAACAAAAACACCATTTCTCCCCCCCAGTCGTCAGTGCAAGCGCGATAGCAGTGGACAATATGTAGTGGTGATTTTAGCATGAAAATGTTGGTGGGGCAGAAACAAGTGGGATGCATGCCATCAAACCCACTACACTAAACAAATACATGAATTGCACAAACTGTGCCCACAAACTGTTAGGGCCCACATAAAGCTGTCCCAGTAGCAGGCCCAACATCTTACCACTGATACAACTGTCTTTCAGCCTTGTCTGGCAGCGAAATGGTTCATTCAACTTAATTTACAAGGGGACGACAAGCGGATAAGAGGCCATCCCTAATTAAGACCATCCCTAATTAAGTTTAAGACATTAATGAGCAAGCTCGGACGGACATAGTCAATATAACTATTTATTTAGCACTTTTGAAATCTGCAGCGACAGAATTCAGAACATGGGCCATTCTTACAGTGTTCTCCCTGTACACCAAGTCAGAACTGTATGTTAAATAAATGTGTCATATAAGTACACAATGAAAGCTCTAAGAATATTTGATGAATACATTTCTCAAAAACAGGTTATAGACTACATGTGAACCACCAAGTCAGAACAGTAGGTGAAATTAAGATGGGTAAATAGACCAAATTATTAGGGTGAGGCACATGGGCTACTAATGTCTTACACACAACATACACTTAGTATTACTTTCTTAGCTACAGTATAAATATTTCCCTGGCATATTACATTTATGCAGCAACATACAATACATGTTTGGACTCACCTTTTTGTCTTGAACTCACAGAAGTCAAGTTTTTATACGCTGCTCAAAAAAATAAAGGGAACACTAAAATAACACATCCTAGATCTGAATGAATGAAATATTCTTATTAAATACTTTTTTCTTTACATAGTTGAATGTGCTGACAACAAAATCACACACAAATGATCAATGGAAATCAAATGTATCAACCCATGGAGGTCTGGATTTGGAGTCACACTAAAAATTAAAGTGGAAAACCACAGTACAGGCTGATCCAACTTTGATGAAATGTCCTTAAAACAAGTCAAAATGAGGCTCAGTAGTGTGTGTGGCCTCCACGTGCCTGTATGACCTCCCTACAACACCTGGGCATGCTCCTGATGAGGTGGCGGATGGTCTCCTGAGGGATCTCCTCCCAGACATGGACTAAAGCATCCGCCAACTCCTGGACAGTCTGGTGCAACGTGGCGTTGGTGGATGGAGCGAGACATAATGTCCCAGATGTGCTCAATTGGATTCAGGTCTGGGGAACGGGCGGGCCAGTCTATAGCATCAATGCCTTCCTCTTGCAGGATCTGCTGACACACTCCAGCCACATGAGGTCTAGCATTGTCTTGCATTAGGAGGAACCCAGGGCCAACCGCACCAGCATATGGTCTCACAAGGGGTCTGAGGATCTCATCTCGGTACCTAATGGCAGTCAGGCTACCTCTGGCGAGCACATGGAGGGCTGTGCGGCCCCCCAAAGAAATGCCACCCCACACCATGACTGACCCACCGCCAAACCGGTCATGCTGGAGGATGTTGCAGGCAGCAGAACGTTCTCTACGGCGTCTCCAGACTCTGTCACGTGCTCAGTGTGAACCTCCTTTCATCTGTGAAGAGCACAGGGCGCCAGTGGCGAATTTGCCAATCTTGGTGTTCTCTGGCAAATGCCCAACGTCTTGCACGGTGTTGGGCTGCAAGCACAACCTGCACCTGTGGATGTCAGGCCCTCATACCACCCTCATGGAGTCTGTTTCTGACCGTTTGAGCAGACACATGCACATTTGTGGCCTGCTGGAGGTCATTTTGCAGGGCTCTGGCAGTGCTCCTCCTTGCACAAAGGCGAAGGTAGCGGTCCTGCTGCTGGGTTGTTGCCCTCCTACGGCCTCCTCCACGTCTCCTGATGTACTGGCCTGTCTCCTGGTAGCGCCTCCATGCTCTGGACACTATGCTGACAGACACAGCAAACCTTCTTGCCTCAGCTCTCATTGATGTGCCATCCTGGATGAGCTGCACTACCTGAGCCACTTGTGTGGGTTGTAGACTCCGTCTCATGCTACCACTAGAGTGAAAGCACCGCCAGCATTCAAAAGTGACCAAAACAAAGGCCAGGAAGCATAGGAACTGAGAAGTGGTCTGTGGTCACCACCTGCAGAACCACTCCTTTATTGGGGGTGTCTTGCTAATTTCCTATAATTTCCACCTGTTGTCTATTCCATTTGCACAACAGCATGTGAAATTTATTGTCAATCAGTGTTGCTTCCTAAGTGTACAGTTTGATTTCACAGAAGTGTGATTGACTTGGAGTTACATTGTGGTTAAGTGTTCCCTTTATTTTTTTGAGCAGTGTAGTTCCGAGTTAACAGTTGTTTTGAGCATGGCACAAATCATGCTTCATTGACAGCATTGCCAATGTTGAATGTTTATCATTTTAAATTTGGAAAATTGCCTCTTAATCCCAAATTTGGGACCACACAGCCATTCCACTGAATAGCAGGCTAGTGCTTTCTTTGCAATGCTGGCAGTTCGCCACTGTCATTGATTCCTTCCAAACCACTTGCTGAATTTGCGATTTCCAACTTGTGTTATGTTTATAGCCGATGAGTACCGATTCGTTTTTATCTATAATTTCTCTTCATAATTTTTCTTCATATGACAAGGATTTGCCAGTAACTTGTCGACTTAATTCATGATGATAACTGCTAGCTAAGATTGATCATACCAACATCATACTTTCACAATCAGAGCTGCTGTAGATATAACCTGATTTGACTTAATTTTATCTGTGGCCAATGACCTTGAGCCTTTTTCGATTGGCACTTCTAATGTACTGTAACTCTATGGCAGCCCCCAAGGGGCTAGAATGTTCTAGCTCTACCCTTAGACTTGGCAGTGCGTAGTGTCCCCATGAGTGACAGAACACTGAGCCAGTCACGGTGCAACGCTCTGTATTTTCTGCTGGCTTGCACCACCACCACAGAAAGCACTTACAGTGCCTTGCGAAAGTATTCAGCCCCCTTGAACTTTGCGACCTTTTGCCACATTTCAGGCTTCAAACATAAAGATATAAAACTGTATTTTTTTGTGAAGAATCAACAACAAGTGGGACACAATCATGAAGTGGAGCGACATTTATTGGATATTTCAAACTTTTTTAACAAATCAAAAACTGAAAAATTGGGCGTGCAAAATTATTCAGCCCCTTTACTTTCAGTGCAGCAAACTCTCTCCAGAATTTCAGTGAGGATCTCTGAATGATCCAATGTTGACCTAAATGACTAATGATGATAAATACAATCCACCTGTGTGTAATCAAGTCTCCGTATAAATGCACCTGCACTGTGATAGTCTCAGAGGTCCGTTAAAAGCGCAGAGAGCATCATGAAGAACAAGGAACACACCAGGCAGGTCCGAGATACTGTTGTGAAGAAGTTTAAAGCCGGATTTGGATACAAAAATATTTCCCAAGCTTTAAACATCCCAAGGAGCACTGTGCAAGCGATAATATTGAAATGGAAGGAGTATCAGACCACTGCAAATCTACCAAGACCTGGCCGTCCCTCTAAACTTTCAGCTCATACAAGGAGAAGACTGATCAGAGATGCAGCCAAGAGGCCCATGATCACTCTGGATGAACTGCAGAGATCTACAGCTGAGTTGGGAGACTGTCCATAGGACAACAATCCTGACCTTTATGGAAGAGTGGCAAGAAGAAAGCCATTTCTTAAAGATATCCATAAAAAGTGTTGTTTAAAGTTTGCCACAAGCCACCTGGGAGACACACCGAACATGTGGAAGAAGGTGCTCTGGTCAGCTGAAACCAAAATTGAACTTTTTTGGCAACAATGCAAAACGTTATGTTTGGCGTAAAAGCAACACAGCTGAACACACCATCCCTACTGTCAAACATGGTGGTGGCAGCATCATGGTTTGGGCCTGCTTTTCTTCAGCAGAGACAGGGAAGATGGTTAAAATTGATGGGAAGATAGATGGAGCCAAATACAGGACCATTCTGGAAGAACCTGATGGAGTCTGCAAAAGACCTGAGACTGGGATGGAGATTTGTCTTCCAACAAGACAATGATCCAAAACATAAAGCAAAATCTACAATGGAATAGTTCAAAAATATACATATACAGGTGTTAGAATGGCCAAGTCAAAGTCCAGACCTGAATCCAATCGAATCTGTGGAAAGAACTGAAAACTGCTGTTCACAAATGCTCTCCATCCAACCTCACTGAGCTCAAGCTGTTTTGCAAGGAGGAATGGGAAAAAATGTCAGTCTCTCGATGTGCAAAACTGATAGAGACATACCCCAAGCGACTTACAGCTGTAATCGCAGCAAAAGGTGGCGCTACAAAGTATTAACTTAAGGGGGCTGAATAATTTTGCACGCCCAATTTTTCAGTTTTTGATTTGTTAAAAAAGTTTGAAATATCCAATAAATCTCGTTCCACTTCATGATTGTGTCCCACTTGTTGTTGATTCTTCACAAAAAAATACCTGAAATGTGGCAAAAGGTCGCAAAGTTCAAGGGGGCCGAATACTTTCGCAAGGCACTGTAATTAGGTTGAAACGCCTGCATTCTCGAGCTGCCTTACTCAAGAAAACAAAAAAGAGACCATGTTTTTGTGCAGCTTTATTAACTCAATTTTATATATATTTTATAACATTGTTGGCAAACTGATATTTGACACGTATTAATGCCAAAATAACATGCAAAACAGGCAAGTTTTGCTCTGAATGACAGGTCGCAACCAACAATATGCTCTTTTAAAAAAAAATTTTTTACCATGCTGCGTGGCAACAAAAACAATAGGTTAAATAAAATGTCACATGGTGCTGAGCATTTGATTTGACTGCTGGTGGGCAAGGAGAGCCCAAGCTCCGCTTAAACCATTGACAACTACTTGGGTTGTTTAAATGAATGTTAACTATTTGGTTTTAATATCATCACCTCCTTGAAGAGCATCGTCAGAACTACACAGTTCAGATTACTCCACATTCAGCTCTGATAGTTTTACTGCATGCTTTCAGTAAACATCAATTGATCATGTACTTCATTTAGCTTGCTTCATCAGAGATTTAGGCTTTTGGAAAGAGCTTGACATTGGCAAGTCCTTGTCCTGGTAAAGTCGTCAGTCACACTACTGTAATCACCAATATAATGGATGACAAGCAAATATAACAATATTTGGATATAGCCATCTAGTTTATCCCCTGAAAGTTAGCTTGTTAACTAGCCATATACAGTGAGCTCTGGGGCTATTGGGACAGTGACACTTTTTTTTGTTTTGACTCTTTTTATCCCAGCACTTTGGATTTTAAATGATTACGACTGACTAAGTGCAGACTGTCTGCTTACATTTGAGAGTATTTTCGGGTGAACTGTTCAGAAATTACAGCACTTTTTGTACGTGGTCCCCCCCCACCCCACCATTTTAGGGGACCAAAAGTATTGGCACATTCACTTACAGTACCAGTCAAAAGTTGGGGGGTTCTTTTATTTTTACTATTTTCTGCATTGTAGAATAATAGTGAAGACATCAAAACTATGAAATAACACATGGAATCATGTAGTAACCAAAAAAAGTGTTAAACAAATCTAAATATATTTGAGCTTCTTCAAAGTAGTCACCCTTTGCCTTGACAGCTTTGCACACTGTGTTCTCTCAACCGGCTTCACCTGGAATGCTTTTCCAACAGTCTTGAAGGAGTTCTCACACATACTTGTTGGCTGCTTTTCCTTCACTCTGCAGTCCAACTCATCCCAAACTAACTCAATTGGGTTCAGGTTGGGTGATTGTGGGGGCCAGGTCATCTGATGCAGCTCCTCACCACTCTCCATCTTGGTCAAATAGCCCTTACACAGCCTGGAGGTGTGTTGGGTCATTTTCCTGTTGAAAAACAAATGATGGTCCCACTAAGCGCATACCAGATGGGATGGCGTATCGCTTTATTTCTAAATAAATCAGACAGTGTCACGAGCAAAGCACCATCAATCCAACATGCTTCACGGTGGGAACCACACATGTAGAGATCATCCGTTCACCTACTTTGTGTCTCACAAAGACAAGGCAGTTGGAACCAAAATTCTCAAATTTGGACTCATCAGACCAAAGGACAGATTTCCACCGGTCTAATATCTATTGCTTGTGTTTCTTGGCCCAAGCAAGTCTCTTCTTATTGGTGTCCTTTAGTAGTGGTTTCTTTGCAGCGATGCAACCGTGAAGGCATGATTCACTCAGTCTCCTCTGAACAGTTGATTGAGTCTGTTACTTGTTTGTTACTTGAACTCTGAAGTGTTTATTTGGGCTTGGAATTTATGAGACTGGTAACTGGTAATTAACTTATACTCTGCAGCAGAGGTTACTCTGGGTCTTCCTTTCCAGTGGTGGTCCTCATGAGCCAGTTTCTTCATTGGTGCTTGATGGTTTTTGAGACTGACCTTCATGTCTTAAAGTAATGATGGACTGTCGTTTCTTTTGTGTATTTGAGCAGTTCTTGCCATAATATGGACTTGGTCTTTTACCAAATAGGGCTACCAACCTTACCTTGTCACAACACAACTGATTGGCTCAAATGCATTAAGAAGGAAGTTATGGAATTTAACTTTTAATGAGGCACACCTGTTTATTTAACCATTTATTTAACTAGGCAAGTCAGTTATGAACAAATTCTTATTTACAATGACGGCCTACCTCTGCCAAACCCTAACCCGGATGACATCGGGCCAATTGTGGTTGGGATACAGCCTGGAATCTAACCAGGGTCTGTAGTGACGCCTCTAGCACGGAGAAGCAGTGCCTTAGACCGCTGCGCCACTCGTCAGGAGCTCCCCGAGTGGTCATCAAGGCAAAGGGTGGCTACTTTGAAGAATCTCATATAAAATATATTTTGATATAACACTTTTTTTTGGTTACTACATGATTCCATATGTGTTATTTCATAGTTTTGATGTCTTCACTATTATTCTACAATGTAAAAAATTAAGAAAAACCATGGAATGAGTAGGTGTTCAAATTTGACTGGTACTGTATGTGTATTTAAGTAGTCAAAAATTGAGTATTTGGTCCCATATTCCAAGCATGCAATGTTTACATCAACGTTGTGACTCTACACACTTGTTGAATGCTTTTGCTGTTTGTTTTGGTGGTTTCAGATAATTCTGTGCCTAAGAGAAATTAATGGTAAACAATGTACGTTTCTAAACATGCTACAATTTTTACGGATAGTATTTACGGATAGTCCTGAATGAATGGCACAAATATCACCCCCCCCAAGACATGCTAACCTCTCCCATTACAATAAGTTATTTTTTGGGGGGGGTATGATATTTATTCCTCTAACTTTCGAACACTTAAACAAAGTTGAAAAGGGGATGTTAGCTAACTTCACTAAGTAGGTCTACGTTGGTTGGATAAAAAAGTACATTAGGTCTACTTACCACTATGTTTAGCCAACTGTACAAAGTTTCTACTGGTAGCTTACAAAGTAGAAAATATCAGCTAACAGTACATTGGCAAATGCTTCCTTCTGCTGCTTGACAGGCAGAGCCCACAAAGGATGGGAAAATTATCTTAAACTTAAAATACTTGTCAGGTATAATTCACTTATTTTATCACTCAAATTAATGGTGGCCAATATTGAGCGATCGAGGCTACCCTCATGTATGGCATAATCATGCTTACTGACCATGAAAAGCATGCAGTTACTTGCTATATATCTGATGAAAGAGCTGAGCTAAATGTGAGCAATTATTTTGTATGGAAAAAATCAGAAATTTGGAGTTCTGACTATGTTCTTCAAGAGGTGACTGTTACAGCCAAATAATTCATATTTTATTCAACAATCCCTTAAACGGCACGTAGTTGTCACTGGTTTAAGTGGAGTTGGGTCTCCTTGCCCTCTAGCAGGCAAATCGAATGTTCTACACCGTATTGTGATGTTTTATTGATAATGACCTATAACAATGGTGGTGGGGTGGCACTGTTTCCCCCGTACTGCACATTCTATCTTGAAGTAAATTTACTTCAACAATTTGGAACACTATTTTAGTAAGAAATTCTTCCAAGAATAAACTGAAATCCTTCTGCATATATACAGTGGGACAAAAAAGTATTTAGTCAGCCACCAATTGTGCAAGTTCTCCCACTTAAAAAGATGAGGCCTGGAAATTTCATCATAGGTATACTTCAACTATGACAGACAAAATTGTAGGATTTTTAATGAATTTATTTGAAAATTATGGTGGAAAATAAGTATTTGGTCAATAACAAAAGTTTGCTCAATACTTTGTTATATACCCTTTGTTGGCAATGACAGGGGTCAAATGTTTTCTGTAAGTCTTCACAAGGTTTTCACACACTGTTGCTGGTATTTTGGCCCATTCCTCTAGAGCAGTGATGTTTTGGGGCTGTTGCTGGGCAACACGGACCTTTAACTCCCTCCAAAGATTTTCTATGGGGTTGAGATCTGGAGACTGGCTAGGCCACTCCAGGACCTTGAAATGCTTCTTACGAAGCCACTCCTTCGTTGCCCGGGCGGTGTGTTTGGGATCATTGTCACGCTGAAAGACCCAGCCACGTTTCGTCTTCAATGCCCTTGCTGATGGAAGGAGGTTTTCACTCAAAATCTCACGATACATGGCCCCATTCATTCTTTCCTTTACACGGATCAGTCGAACTGGTCCCTTTGCAGAAAAACAGCCCCAAAGCATGGTGTTTCCACCCCCATGCTTCACAGTAGGTATGGTGTTCTTTGGATGCAACTCAGCATTCTTTGTCCTCCAAACACAACGAGATGAGTTTTTACCAAATAGTTATATTTTGGTTTCATCTGACCATATGACATTCTCCCAATCTTCTTCTGGATCATCCAAATGCTCTCTAGCAAACTTCAGACGGGCCTGGACATGTACTGGCTTAAGCAGGGGGACACGTCTGGCACTGCAGGATTTGAGTCCCTTGCGGCGTAGTGTTAATGATGGTAGGCTTTGTTACTTTGGTCCCAGCTCTCTGCAGGTCATTCACTAGTTCCCCCCGTGTGGTTCTGGGATTTTTGCTCACAGTTCTTGTGATCATTTTGACCCCACGGGGTGAGATCTTGCATGGAGCCCCAGATCGAGGGAGATTATCAGTGGTCTTGTCTTCCATTTCCTAATAATTGCTCCCACAGATGATTTCTTCAAACCAAGCTGCTTACCTATTGCAGATTCAGTCTTCCCAGCCTGGTGCAGGTCTACAATTTTGTTTCTGGTGTCCTTTGACAGCTCTTTGGTCTTGGCCATAGTGGAGTTTGGAGTGTGACTGTTTGAGGCTGTGGACAGGTGTCTTTTTATACTGATAACAAGTTCAAACAGGTGCCATTAATAGAGGTAACGAGTGGAGGACAGAGGAGCCTCTTAAAGAAGAAGTTACAGGTCTGTGAGAGCCAGAAATCTTGCTTGTTTGTAGATGACCAAATACTTATTTTCCACCATAATTTGCAAATAAATTCATTAAAAATCCTACAATGTGATTTTCTTTCTCATTTTGTCTATCATAGTTGAAGTGTACCTATGATGATAAATTACAGGCCTCTCATCTTTTTAAGTGGGAGAACTTGCACAATTGGTGGCTGACCAAATACTTTTTTGCCCCACTATACATACATACATACATACATACATGCACTGGATTCTGTTGGCTGTGGATCGTGTGTGTAACTGTATACTGCTATACCTGTGTATCAAAGCCAGCAATCAGCTTAAGTAGTTGTAGATGGGTGTCGCCTTACCCCTCTCGTCGAGCCCGCTCTCCAGCTTCCCCTTCCTCCTTTCTCTACCCCATCCCTTTTTGTCCCTCTGTACTGTCCTGACACATACTTTCATCTGCCTCCATCTATCCATCCCTGACCATTTTCTTCCTCTCACGCTAACAGGAACTCCTAGTCTACAGTGTATGTGGTGTTGGTTTAGTGTTTCACTTTTGTCAGGTGGAGAGCCTCTTGAAGCAGAAGACTCAATTACACTCAGAACTTTGTCCTGGCTAAGAGGGGCTGAGAGGTGTGTGTGCCAGAGAAAGACAGGTGATTAATGGTCTGTCAGGGACAACAAGCTATCTGGGGTCTCTCTGTGTGTGTGTGTGTCTGAACAACAGAACAAGACTAGAGAACAGGGCTATACAGGGCAGCTATAGAGACTGAGATCAGTCACGGACAAGGGGCCAGGCCCTATCACACACAGCCTTTGTCCCTGCTAGAATAGAACAGGTCAGAGAATATTAATGACGGTTACTGTACACTTCTTTCACTCAGATCTAGCTTTGTGTGTGTGTGTGTGAGAGAGCACTCACAGGTAAAGTACCATAATTATTTTATTTTTCTAAGATGCTCTGAAAGGGAGACCTGCCTCAGACCTAATGACCCCATCCGCGCTCTCACTTACTGAGACGTTTAGGAAGATGTGTTCTTGTGTCTGTATTATACATCAGACACATGCTCTTTGGGGAAAGACAGTGTGTCTGTGTGTCAGTAAGAGGCCAGTTTCTTGAGAGACACTGAGGGCCAGAAGAGCTGCTCTATCTCCCGTTAAATCACTGACCCATAACGGTGCTACTACACACACACCGGTTAAACCATCAGTGTGTAAACACAGACACACACCGCTCCCGAGAGGGGCTTGAGGATCGAGGCCTGTGAATGGCATCACTCTCAGATGGAAAGGAAGAGAGAGAGGACGAAACACTACAGAGAGAGAAGACAAAGGACATGGTCCCCTAGGGCAGCCAGAAGCCCTTTTAAAGTACATCTTTCCTTCCACACTCCCTTCATCCTTTCCGGATCAAAATATGTCATTATGACTGATGTGACATGACAGGACAGGGTTAATGACAGGGCTGTAATGGAGCAGGTTGAACTTCAAGATTCTAGGTGTCCACATCACCAACGAACTAACATGGTCCAAGCACACCAAGACAGTTGTGAAGAGGGCACGACAAAGCCTATTCCCCCTCAGGAGACTGAAAAGATTTGGCATGGGTCCTCAGATCCTCAAAAAGTTCTACAGCTGCACCATTGAGAGCATCCTGACTGGTTGCATCACCGTCTGGTGTGGTCGGAGGCCGAGCAGTTGCCATAAGGCACTACAGTGGGTAGTGCGTACAGCCCAGTACATCACTGAGGCAAAGCTTCCTGACATCCAGGACCTCTATACCAGGCAGTGTCAGGAAGGCCCCAAAAAATTGCCAGACTTCAGCCACCCTAGCCAGACTGTCCTCTCTGCTACCGCACAGCAAGCAGTACCGGAGCGCCAAGTCTAGGTCCAAAAGGCTCCTTAACAGCTTCTACCCTCAAGCCATAAGACTCCTGGGCTATTTGCATTGTCCCCCCTCAACCCCATTTTTACATTGCTTCTACTCTGTTTATTATCCATGCATAGTCACTTTACCTCTACCTACATATTACCTCAATTACCTGCACTAACCTGTGCCCCTGCACATCGACTCTGTACCGGTACCCCCTGTATATAGCCTCGCTACTGTTTTTTTTTTTGTTTCTCCTTAATTATTTTATTTTTCAATTCTGATTTTTTTTTAAATAATAAAAAATCATTTTTATTTGAATAAATACCTTTTTTATTAACTGCATTGTTGGTTAAGGGCTTGTAAGTAAGCATTTCACTGTTGTATTCAGCACGTGACAAATACAATTTTACTGATTAACTGTACAGTAGAATTAGAACGCAGTGGCTGTACAGTAACATGCTATACATGACAGAGCTAAGAGTCTCCGCTTAACATTTACACATTTTTTGAAGGACAGGAAAATGGTCCAATTCACACACTCGAGAACATCCCTGGTCATCCCTACCGTCTCTGATCTGGTGGACTCACTAAACACAAAAGCTTAATTTGTAAATTATGTCTAAGTGTTGGAGTGTGCCCCTGGCTATCCGTAAAATAAAAATGGTGCATTCTGGTTTGTTTAATAAGGAATTTGAAAAGATTCATACTTTCACATTTGATACTTGACCCTTGTGTGGTCTTAAACATTCTGTATACTCCCCTTGTCCTAAGGGTAAAAAATGACCCGCGTTCACTAAACCCCTAAAATAAAGCAGCTTAATTGAATTTTAAACCCCAAATCTATTTTGCATGATGAAACAACCTGTCATTCATCACAAACTTTGTGAATACCTGGGTTTTACCTCTTCACAATGCAGAAAGACTGCATTTAAATCAGTGAACACCACTCCTTTTTATTACAACACACCTGTCATAATTGTTTTCTTTACTAAAGTAGGTTTATTTTTTGGTGTAACCATAATAAGACAATTTTGCAAGAGAAAGCAGCAGAAATGTGCAGAATGTCATTTTGAATGCATTTTATTGAAGGGAAACGATAAGTCTAACTTTTGGCAACATAGTGATATATTCTTATAGTGTACAATGAGGAATTCAACTACAAAATACTAGCCTCCCATTTTTTAACCATTGCCCACACCCACAAGGGGTATAAACAACAATAAATAAAAAATGTGAAGAACATAAAATCAATCAACTCTAAATTAGCACATGTAGGATAGTATGCAAGTGTGTGTGCATGGACTTTGCAGATGTATCTCACACATGTGCAGCACATAGTATTTGTGTTACAGTCCTTCTTTGGGGGGCAGAAATGGCATCTCCTCCTCTTGCCTGCACCAGCCCCCTGAACAGCTTTCACAAGTCCTGCAGAGGCTGCTGTGCGGGGGAGGCGCTCCCTTTGAATGTGTGGGGTTACAAGTGCCTTTCCCAGCTGCTCCAGGAACACCCTCTTGTTCCTCTTATCAGGCATCCGGGTAGGGTTGAGCTTGTTCCATATCACGAAGGCATTGTATGAGGGCACATCAATGATGTTATGGAAGATGACCAGGGGCCAGCGGGCAGTCATCCTCCTGCAGCTGTAAGTACTATCACCTTGTCCATGTTGTCCATGCCTCCTTTGTTGTGGTTGTAGTCCAAGATGATGGCTGGCTTCCTGTCCTCATGATCGCTGATCTAAGCCATTTTGTGCAGTGTGCTCAGGGGGACCACATTATTGTTCCTCTTTGGGAGGTAGGAAACTAGAGTGGTGGTGAAGGCAAACTTTGATGAGAAGGCCTCTCTCCCTCTTGTTGCGAGGAGTGCAGGGGAGTGCCCAGACGTGTTCTTTCTAACTGTGCCAACCATGGTGATCTTCCTCTTCAGGAGCTGCTGGCTGAGTTTAATCAGTAACACACTTAATCTCAATTTATCATTGTGTGCATCTTTGTGGTTTGTAAATTATCTTATAACTGCCGGGTCAGAAATGACCGTAATACAATCTTTTTACCCTGGTGGTGTACAGCTTTCATGGAAATATGAACAAAGGCGATGTTTCACTTTTTCTAATGTTGGGGTCACTCTAGGAAAAGGAGAAAAAAACATAATTTAGGGGGTTCTCTGCTGTTTTTGATTTTTGACCCTTAACCCGTGTGTTGTCTTAAGTATCTTTTGGCAATTACAATTACTATTGACCGTTAAGTATATTTAAAACCAAATACTTTCAGGCTTTTACTCATTAAGTATTTTACTGGGTGACTCACTTTTACTTGAGTCATATTCTATTGAGGCATCTTTACTTTTACTCAAGTATGACAATTGGGTACTTTTTCCAACACTGCATAAAACGCATATCATAGTGTCAAGGTTTATTTATGATCACTATGTTTGTACAAGATTACTTGGTGTTATACCCTGGGTTGTCCTCAACAGAATGAGCCTATTTGTTGTGAAGAGAATTTGCTGTGCACCACGCATCTGAATGCACACATGACTCAATTCTGAGAACCAACATTATGATCTGCTTCTCTGAATTGCCTTGTCAAAGCCTAACACAAGATTATTATTTTATAATTTAGCTTGTCATGTTGGCAATAGAAGTTTTAAAATTATGCTCACCTGACCCAGATCGCGATTTATAATGGACTATCAGTAATTGGTAAAGGTGGGGATGCTGGGCTGTGTTCAAAACAACTACAAGTGTGCTTGCTCTAGTTCTTCAACGGCACAGCTATGAGAGCTTAAAATAAATCAAAAACACATTCTTCTTTGAGTCATAATGTGCATTGAAATTACTGTGCACACTTTGGAGAGGTATGGATGTTGTCTCAAAGTTTTCAAATACAAAAAATATTCTCTCCACCATCTCTCTCCTCCCCTGCCTTTCTTCCTTCTCCTCCCTCTGTAGTCTCATCCCCTTCTCCTCTCCCTCCTTCTCTGTGGTGACAGAAGGCCTCAGATCCCATTACAGGCCATTATAGAAAGCCTGTAATGGGATGAAGAGAGGTGGGATGGAGGGGGGTGAGAAAGGTAAAAAAGAGTGAGGGTGGTGGAGAGGGGGAGCTTTTGTCCTGTTAGATCAGATAAAAACACTAATGCTATGAGGCAGTCACACACTAATGGTCTAAAAGCCACACTAACAATGACGGGACATCACACACACTAGATAGGGACACAGGGGAATCCTAGAACAGGCATCACAAGATGCATGGTTTGAGGTCAGCTCCAGAGCTCTCTCAACACTAACACACTGAACACTGTCGTCATCATCACACACACACACTGACATTAACTAGTTACAACTGTAATGACACGATATGCACGCGCGTGTGTATGTGAAAAAGGGATACCTTGTGTCTGACGGGGCAGACGGCTCCTCTCCCTAATCAGCATAGCGTCAGCTGCATGAGCTAATTGTGTGTTGAGGATGGAGGAGAACCCAAACCGGATGCCATATACTACATATCTTTGCTTACCATAATAAAATGCATAACCTGCTCGATTGCTTACACAAAAGTTAAAATGGTTTGAAGTAAAAGGGCAAAAAAATATATTTTTGGTTTAAAATTTTACCTCCTTTTTCATGATATTCACATTGTAACTACCAATCTTGTCTCATTGCTGCAACTCCCCAACGGGCTCGGGAGAGGCGAAGCTCGAATCATGCGTCCTCTGAAACAAGTCACGCTGTGTCTTAACACCTGCTTGCTTAAGCTGGAAGCCGGCACAAATGTGTCGGCGGAAACACCGTTCAACTGACGACTGAGGTCAGTCAGCTTGCAGGTGCCCGGCCCACCTCAAGGAGTCGCTAGAATGCGATGAGCCCTGGAAAGCCCCACAACCATACGGGACTCCCGGTCACGGTACAAGTGTTTTTATATAACCCTGTGACCCAGATCACACAGGCACACAGAATTATCAGAGGCCTCAACATGTGACAATCCAAACTTGAAATAGCTCTAGCTCCTGAATATCACTCTCTGTACCAAAAATCAGCAGATGCCTCACTGTTCAATTGAAAGTTGAATGAGATTCATATCACCCAACGTCTGTAATGATGCATGTATACGTAATTCAGAAAGACTATATACCGTAGCCTTGAGACAGAAGAATAAATTGGCCTTTTGTGCCATTTGTTTCTTAGCCATTTAGGGTTTTTTAGCCACTGGTTTTGATATACTGTAGATGTAAATGCCATGCTATTAATTCTGTACTATGCTCTTGCATCTAAGTAACTTGCCCTCACATCTTGCATATTGAATGTAAATTCATATACTCAAACGTGTTACTTCGAGCACACCAAGGCCTTGAGTCTCCATTCTCTCCAGCCAAGTGAAAAATCAGAAATGAGGGGTCCACGGTCTCCAGCGGGACAAACGGATCCAGATGGGAACTCTGGGATCACATTCCCAACAGGAAAACAACCACCTGAGGGTGGACACACACATCTATGACCATTAATGCTAATCAGGATCAGGTTCCCCCTCTTTCAGGAATGTGTGTGTACTATGTCACCAGTGCCTTGGGAGTCATGGTGGTTATTGGAAGTCATCACAGTGAAATCATGAGGACCATGACTCTGGGTCATCTAGTTTGCCTCGACATGTGTTCCATTCCCCTAGCAGGCAGACACTACCCAGTACCCTGCTTTTTCCCAGGGGACATGAAATAACTGCTCTAATCTAAAATGATAGTTCAATCCAACATCAAGATGTTTCCAACCCTCAAGACTTAAGTGGAGTCGAAGCACAATACACAACATCTTCACAGATGATATGGGACTTGGACTCATCTCAATAAGACCCCTTTAAAAGGCCATGGGAACTGCTGACAGACTTCTGCTTTTGGAGTTAATGATCACTTTATACAATAATTGTATTATCCATTTCCTTGAAAATCCATTGGGTGTGGTGTTATGACGTAAACGCTAGCTGAAACATTCTGTTTTCCTCTGATGCCATAACCTGTACCAGAGAGAATCAATTCCCTCCGGCCTTAAATCTCAGGAGAGAGCGAGGGGTTAAGGGGAGGCTGGAGGGAGGGAAGGTGAGAGGGTTAGAAAATGCCCAAACTAAAGTAGGAAGGAAGGGGAGAGAACCAGATGGATAGAGATGAGCTGGACTAGTGTGTTTCTGTTTTAAGAGGTTTTTTGTTGCTGTTCAGGAGCTGGATCTGATGAATAAGAATCCGCTCCAGTAGACAACCCAGACTTGAGGATTTGTGGAACCGAATTAGGTTCTGAGCTAGTTTGGAATGCATTCCTCTTGATTTTCATAGTGCACACATCTTGGTACCATTGGGGGGTGTGCACGTGCGTACACATTTAGAGAATGCAGTCCTCTGGTCCAGTGCAAGCAAACAAGAAGCTGGAAGGGGACGGTGCTAATACACACACCCCTTCCCTGTGGAGTGTGTGACATGACATGTAATCTAAACTCAGCAGCATCTCCAGGCCTCTAATAAAACACAAAGACATACTAGCAGGCCAGGCATTTAACACACCCACACACTACACACACATGGGTAACTGCCAAAATAAAGGAAACACTTGGGTAAATGAGGAATACAAAATATGTTGAAAGCCGGTGTTCATTAAGCAACTCATATCCCATCATGCTTAGGGTGGTGTAATATAATGCACAGTTGCCCCTTATTTTGGCTATCATGGTTAGAAGAGATCTGTGGCTTTTTGAAAGAGGGGTCTCAAACGAGCATAGGGGGTTTAAAGTTTCTGTGTGTGTCACCAGATCTCAACCCAATTGAACACTTATGGGAGATTCTAGAGCGGTGCCTGAGACAGCGTTTTCCATCAACAAAACCCCAAATGATGGAATATCTCATGGAAGAATGGTGTCGGATCCCTCCAATAAAGTTAGTCAATTGTAGAGTTTATGCCAAGGTGCATTAATAACCTCTTGAAGCAAGTGGGCAATATTTTGATGTTTGGATAAAAAACGTTCCCAAAGTAAACTGCCTATTTTTCAGGCCCAGACGCTAGAATATGCATACAATTGGCAGATTAGGATAGAAAACACTAAAGTTTCCAAAACTGTCAAAATGTTGTCTGTGACTATAACAGAACTGATATTGCAGGCAAAAACCTGAGGAAAATCCAACCAGGAAGTGCTGTTTTTCTGAAACTACTCTGTTCAATTGCAAGCCTATCCTCCATTTAAAGGGATATCAACCAGATTCCTTTCCCTATGGCTTCCACAGGGTGTGAACAGTCTTTAGTCATAGTTTCAGGCTTTTATTCTGAAAAATGAGTGAGAATGATCACATCGCATCAGTGGATAGCTAGGTGTCCCCAGATTTGTTCATGCGCGCGAACAGGAACGAGACCTTTTCTTTCTCTCTTGTATTGAAAAGGCTACTGTCCAATTGAAATATTATCAATTATTTATTGTACAAACAACCTGAGGATTGATTCTAAAAAACGTTTGACATGTTTCTACGAACTTTACGGATACTATTTGGAATTTTCGTCTGCCCGTCGTGACCTGCACGAGCCTGTGGATTACTCAACAAAACGCGCCAACGAAATGGAGGTTTTTGGATATAAAAATAATCTTTATCGAACAAAATGAACATTTATTGTGTAACTGGGAGTCTCGTGAGTGAAAACTCCGAAGCTCATCAAAGGTAAGCAATTCATTTTATTGCTTTTCTGACTTTCGTGACCGATCTACTTTGCTGCTAGCTGTTTGTAATGTTTTGTCTACTGAGAACTATCCTCACAAAAACGCTTGGTTTGTTTTCGCTGTAAAGCTTTTTTGAAATCTGACATGCCAGGTGGATTAACAACCAGCTACGCTGTGTTTTGCTATATTGCACTTGTGATTTCATGATAATTTAATATTTTTAGTAATTTAATTTGAATTTGGCGCTCTGCAATTCAGCGGACGTTGACGAAAATGATCCCGCTAAAGGGATCGGTGCGCCAAGAATGCCAAGGTGCATTAACTTCTGGTGGCTTGTAGTGGCCCCACACCCTATTAAGACTTTGTTGGTGTTTTCTTTATTTTGGCAGTTACCTGTACATAGACACGTTTTGTTAGTGTGTCACGTTATTGTATCTGAGCTCATCGTATGTGTGTGTGCAGACTTCAGGTAATGATATGTTGCCTTGTCTGTAAATGAGAGTATATTACTGTCTCTTAAGGAGAAGTGTATCTAAAGTTCCATGCATAACACTTGAATTTTCATCAACATTTATGAGTATTTCTGTGAATTGATGTGGTTCTCTGCAAAATCACTGCATGTTTTAGAACTACTGAACATAACACGCCAATGTAAAATGAGATTTTTGGATATAAATATGCACTTTATCGAACAAAACATACATGTATTGTTTAACATGAAGTCCTATGAGTGTCATCTGATGAAGATCATCAAAGGTTAGTGATTCATTTTATCTCTTGGTGCTTTTTTTTTTCTATTGGTGATTTCCCACTTCCTGTTTAGATTTTTTTTTCTCAGGTTTTTGCCTGCCATAAGAGTTTGGTTATACTCACAGACATCATTCAAACAGTTTCAGAAACTCAGTGTGTTCTATCCAATACTAATAATAATATGCATATATTAGCATCTGGGACTGAGTAGGAGGCAGTTGGGCACGCTTTTCATCCAAAAGTGAAAATGCTGCCCCCTATCCCAAAGAAGTTTTAAGAAGACTCCAGACCTGGTTATGACCTGAGACATGGAGGTGAGAGAACGTCACAACCCTGCCCGCTTGTGTGGAAAACAACCTGTGGTGATTACCCCATTGGCTCACAGCAAAAACTTGACATTTTTCAAGCACCATTTTTTTGGTCTGTTTTAGTCGTTTTACAAAACTACATTTTAAGAAAAGTACATGTCTAAAGTTTAGTTTTCAACATTGCCCGCTCCCTAGCGTTCTCCCTACTTATAAAAAGGTAATATTGTAGTGCTTCCTACACCCCTTTTCATGGTGATGCTAGCAGCCACGTGAGTGAGTGCTAGATAACTTTAACATTAAGCTAGCTAAGACCAATAACACAGACTATACAGCTGCAAGTAGTGAGTGGAGTTTCAAACGGACTATACTAAACAAGTTAAATGTCTTACCTGTGATTAAATATCTTCCACACACGTGTGTAGACTACATGGACAACACGTCCCCACATTTCCCACTCTCCCACACCGGATAACCTGAAGACACAGGGCTCTTCTCGCAAGATCTATTTCCCTACATGGGAGCATTGCAAACCGTAGGTTGTGATTTTTGACCTGGCTACATGTACTTTGAACAACACAGCAGCTTTTCGGCATGTTTTGTTATTTCTGTAGAACAAAAAAACTACGACCAAGTTGCAGCTTACAATGAGGGTGAATGAAAAAGTTTTTTTCTGCAATTTGTAGTTGAGAGGCATTCCATATTATTACTTGAATACCGACTGGGAATATTTCCTGTGTGTGTGTGTGTGTGTGTGTGTGTGTGTGTCCTGCATCTCTCATATAGGTTCTATTAACTACAGTTATAACTCTTGAGTCTTAACCCTCACTGCTAGAGGAGAGTACATGAGTTAACCCCGTCTCTATAGCTGGGTTATACTGTACAGTGCCATCAAAGTATTCACCCCTTGATTAAAAAAATAAAATAAATCAATTTTAGAATAAGGCTGTAACGTAACAAATTGTGGAAAAAATCCTCTGCGTTCTAAACAGAATACTCCATAATGACAAAGCAAAACGTTTTTTAGGAACAGAAATATCTATTTGGTCACTTTGCTATGTCGTGACTATCATTGTGTTTGACTGTTTATTTATAAAATGATTACATACCACGTTCAATTATTACGAGATTAATCATATAACAATTAAGTAGTAATCTGGGGCACCACTCCCGACCATCTCCCGACTAAACTCTAAATATATAAATGTCTCTAGAGATTTAAATTCCTACCATTTCAACGTGCAGCCACGCTCCATGGTTTTTCTGGTCTAATATGTAAATTCTTCAGCGAGTCTTATTAAGCACTCACCTTGGAGGGCGGTGTCATTCACGTTACCACAAGGTCTGTGCTCATGTGGGCGTGGTTACTGACTGGGTAAAACTTTACATGAAAAACAATTCTCTCATTTAGAAGGCTAAACTCACATTTCATCTTCTCACAAATAGTTTAATATTTAATCATTTAAGTTCCACAACATTTAGATGTATACGTCCCAGTTATCAGATTTACATTTCTAGAGTTATCATTATTTGGTTATAGCGTCTTTAATGACATCACAAAATTGTAATGAATTCAACAGGATTGTTCTTTAAATACCCATGGACCATTCCAAGTGTTTGGATTATGGAAATATTGTTTCGTTATCCAATCTTGGATGTCACAGTACTACAAAATCTCTGTTGTAACAAAGGGGTTTTTAACTTTCATTTCTGCAATGTGGGAGAGTGAGTTCCTGCAGGTATTTATGACTGTCGTAAAATGGCAAACTTCACCCCTCTCCCCCTCTGTGGGAGAGCGAGGGCGCTGTATAGCGGACCCACTGTAACCTGTTCATTCAGGTCTTCACAGGAGAGTCATGACAGCTGTGAGACTCGAAATTGAGCTCAGGTACATCCTGTTTCCGCCTGTAGTAAATAAAATGTATTGGACATGATTTGGAAAGGCTGTCTATATAAGGTCCCACAGTTGACAGTGCATATCAGTGCAAAAATCAAGCCATGAGGTCAAAGGAATTGGCCATAGAGCTCCGAGACAGGATTGTGTCAAGGCACAGATCTGGGTAAGGGTACCAAAAAATGTCTACAGCATTGAATGACCCCAAGAACACATTGGCCTCCATCATTCTTAAATGGCAGAAGTTTGGAACCACAAACTCTTCCTAAATCTGGCCGCCCTGCCAAACTGAGCAATCGGGGAGAAGGGCCTTGGTCAAGGAGGTGACCAAGATTCCGATGGTCACTCTGACAGAGCTCCAGAGTTCATCTGTGGAGATGGGAGAACCTTCCAGAAGGACAACCATTTCTGCAGCACTCCACCAATCAGGCCTTTATGGTAGAATGGCCAGACGGAAGCCTCTCCTCAGTAAAAGGCACATGACAGCCGGCTTGAAGTTTGCCAAAAGGCACCTTAAGGACTCTCAGACCATGAGAAACAAGGTTCTCTGGTCTGATGAAACCAAGCATCATGTCTGGAGGAAACCTGGCACAATCCCTACGGTGAAGCATGTTGGAGGCAGCATCATGCTGTGGGGATGTTTTTTCAGCGTCAGAGACTGGGAGACTAGTCAAGATTGAAGGAAAGTTGAACAGAGTACAGAGAGATCCTTGATGAAAACCTGCTCCAGAATGCTCAGGACCTCAGACTGGGGTGAAGGTTTACCTTCCAATAGGACTATGACCCTAAGCACACAGCCAAGAAATCGTAGGAGTGGCTTCGGGACAAGTCTCAATGACCTTGAGGGGCACAGCCAGAGCCCGGACTTGAACCCGATCTAACATTTCTGGAGAGACCTGAAAATAGCTGTGCAGCAACACTCCCCATCTAACCTGACAGAGCTTGAGAGGATCTGCAGAGAAGAATAGGAGAAACTCCCCAAATACAGATGTGCCAAGCTTGTAGTGTTATACCCAAGAAGACTTGGAAAAAAATATTTAATGCATTTCAAGTCTAACTTAATAAAATTTGGAAAATTCTGAATACTTTCCGAATGCGCTGTATGTCACACATACACACTCCCTTCAGCAGCATCCTCCTCAGTAAATTATGCTCATGTAAGGGCAGTTAACCCCCTGACCATTCATTAACCCTTAACACACACGTCTAACTCCATGTCTATCTATCTGGAGGAAGAATGTACCGTTTGATTTATAGAGATACTTAAACTAACATCTACCCATTCTGTACCCCCAGCTGCTCTGACAGTGAGAGATGTGTGTGTGCACTCCTCTCTACCAGCTGGGAGCCTTCTCCTCTTGATGTCTCTTTCTCTCCAACTCTTCCCCTGATCTCCCTCTGTCATCTCTCTCCCTCTGTTTGTCTCTCTCTCTCGCTCCTACTGTTTCATCTGAACTCCTACTTTAATAAAGGCTAGCTGAGGGAGATGTGCTCAGTTTATTTGCTCTTTTCTGACTGTGTTTATGCGGGCTGAGTGTGTTTGTGTAAAACGCCACTGTAGTAAACATACTCCAGTTCAGTGGATGCGGCCAGTGTCATTAATACTAGGCTAACCACAGTGCGTGTTTGCTTATGCAGTTTGGTTCCCAGCCTGTTAAAACTGTCATATTTCACTATGAAACTTGGGTAAGGGAGTACGGAGTTGGGGGTTGATGAATCCAGAGGGCCGGACTAACCCCCCCCCCCCCCCCCCATCTCAACACACACACACACACTGTCCTATCTCTGTGAAATCTGTCTTCCCTCATTTCTCCTCCGAGTCCCCCTGGCAACATCACTCTGCGCCAGCAAACAAACAACTAACTCTGTATGAGCGCCTGATTGGCTGATATGTGTTTTGAGTGAAAACAAAATGTCTGGTTTTATCTGCAGATCAGCTAATAACCCAACAGAGCCTGATGATAATGATAGTCCGTACACACACACGCGCGCGTGTACTCCTTAGAGCTGGTGTTGTAGTCTTAATTCTTGACTTATGTGATCTTTGTGTGCCTCGGTCTACACAACATCTCTCTCGCTCTTGGGATTTTCTGGAGAATTGGAAGCCTGTCTAATTTCTGTGTTTAGACTATAATATAATGTTGAAATCTGACATATGTCCCTTTCTCTTGTCTTTGTAGGAGATGTGTCTGGTGGCTCCTGAGTCTCCATCTGAACAGGCCAGGAGAGTCTTCCAAACCTTCGACCCAGAAGGTAATACCGTTCAATGATAGTCTGATAGTCTCTAGGGTTGGGCAGAATCCAGATTTTCATACCATTTCTGTACCATACTGGGGTATACAGTATTACCGGAAGTGCACACAAGGGGTGCTATTAAAATAGAAACCACAATTTAGGCAACGAGGATCTTGATCCAGGAGGGGATTGAATGTCTCTGCTGTAACCAAGAAGCTTGATCTTGACACTTAGCCACTTAGCTAGAAAGTTAGCAAACCAAATGCATAGCTGGAGCCCTGAGCTGGATATAATTGATTTGCCACATCTTAGGTTTCTTATAGTTATAAGCAGTGGCGTAGCACGCAAACCCTGGTTTATCGGTATTGAATATCATACCATCTGTATTTCGAAATACCCCAACATATGGTATAAATGGTATGTTGCCTAACAGTCTCTCTCTCTCACACACACACACACACACACACACACACACACACACACACACACACACCAATATCCTGGACATGTTATATTTTCTCCTCTCTCCTTCCTGGTAGAGCATGTGCCTGTATAACCTCCCATTCCTATCTTTTCATCCTCTCTTCTCCTCATCCTCTGTGCGGGGGTCCTCTCATCTCTGCTGTTGTTTTGGGGTTAGTGTCTGTGTCAGCCCGCCCCAATCTCCCCACAGCTGAGTCAACCTGCTCCCATCCTTTTCCTCTTTTTGGGGTGGCCGGGGGGGGCAAAGAAAGGGGCAAGGATAGGGCATCCAGCTTGGTCTCACGTTAGAATTAGACGTTCATCCATATTTCTCAAGCATCGAATTTAGAAGTTGTTCAAAAAGTCACATTTTTAAGTATTTTTAATGTTCAGGCATTAACTCCGAAGCAACTTTCTATTGTTGGATTCGAACTTGCAACCCGAGGCAGATGCTTACACCTATCGCCATCCCTGTCCACAACGCCCTAGCAAAACCGAAACCTACTTGAAGGTAACAGCGCTCACTGTTGCCTCTAGTGGCCGGTTTCCAACGTCCTGAGACATGGATGGATGTCAAATACTGACTTGTATCACGGGTGACCTGGCTGGAGAAGGGAGGGACGTAGCGGAGTTCTACTTAACTCTCTACTGAGTCTGAGTATTTACTGAGTCGAGAGGATGTTCGATTCTGAGGCCCGCTGCTTTCTAATCACTACCCTCTGCTTTGGCCGTGGAAAGAAACTGAGAGACTGAACGAACGATGAGGGGAGACGGACACACTATATTACCAAAAGTATGTGGACACATGGTCGTCAAACATCTCATTCCAGAATCATGGGCATTAATAAAGTTGGTCCCCTCTTTGCTGCTATAACAGCCTCCACTCTTCTGGGAAGGCGTTCCACTAGATGTTGGAACATTTATGCAGGGACTTGCTTCCATTCAGCCACAAGCATTATTGAGGACGGGCACTGATGTGCGATTTAGGCTTGGCTTGCAGTCGGCGTTACAATTCATCAGAGGTGTTCGATGGGGTTGAGGTCAGGGCTCTTGCGATCAAACTTATTTCAGCCGATGTCACAAAGTGTTATACAGAGATGTCACAAAGTGCTATACAGAAACCCAGCCTAAAACCCCAAACAGCAAGACATGCAAATATAGAAGCACGGTGGCTAGAAAAATCTCAATAGAAAGGCAGGAACCTAGGAAGAAACATAGAGGAACCAGGCTCTGAGGCCAAGATGTTCAAATGTTCATAGATGACCAGCAGGGTCTAATAATCATCATCATCATCATCATCATAGTGGTTGTAGAGGGTCAGCACAGGTCAGCACCTCAGGAATGAATGTCAGTTGGCTTTTCATAGCAGAGCAGTCAGAGGTTGAGACAGCAGGTGTGGTAGAGTGAGAGTCGAAAACAGCAGGTCCGGGACAATGTAGCACGTCCAGTGAACAGGTCAGGGTTCTATAGCCACGGGCAGAACAGTTGAAACTGGAGCAGCAGCACGACCAGGTGAACTGGGGACAGCAAGGAGTCATCAAGCCAGATAGTCTTGAGGCAAGGTCCCAGGGCTCAGGTCCTCCGAGAGGGGAGGGAGAGAGAGAGAATTAGAGGGAGCGTACTTAAATTCACAGAGTACACCGGATAAGACGGGAGAAATACTCCAGATATAACAGACTGACCATAGCCCCCCGACAAACTATTGCAGCATAAATACTGGAGGCTGAGGCGGGAGGGGTCGGAAGACACCTACGATACCCCCGGACAGGGCCAACCAGACAGGATATAACCCCACCCACTTTGCCAAAGCACAGCCCCCACACCACTAGAGGGGTATCTTCAAGGCCAGTCAAGTTCTCAACAAACCATTTCTGTATGGACCTCACTTTGTGCACGGATACATTGTCATGCTGAAACAGGAAAGGGTCATCCCCAAACTGTTTCCACAAAGTTGGAATATAATTGTATGCTGTAGCGTCAAGATTTCCGTTGACTGGAACTAAGGGGCCGAGCCCGAAGCATGAAAAACAGCTCCAGACCATTATTCCTCCTCCGCCAAACATTACAGTTGGCACTATGCATTGGGGCAATAGCGATCTCCTGGCATCTGCCAAACCCAGATTAATCTGCCGAACAGCCAGATGGTGAAGCGTGATTCATCACTCCAGAGAACGCAAGCCTAAGTCCAATGGCGGCGAGCTTTACACCACTCCAGCCAACACTTGGCATTGTGCATGGTGATCTTACTCTTGTGTGCTGCTGCTCAGCCATGGAAACCCACTTCATGAAGCTCCCCACGAACAGTTAATTTGCTGACATTGCTTCCAAAGGCAGTTTGGAACTCGGTAGTGAGTGTTGCAACCGAGGACAGGCAATTAAAAAAAATATATATATTTATTCTATTTTTTTTTTAAAGTGCTACAGCACTCTGCGGTCCCGTTCTGGAGCTTGTGAGGCCTACCACTTTGCAGCTGAGCCGTTGTTGCTCCTAGATTTTTCCACTTCACAATAACAGCACTTACCGTTGACCGGGGTAGCTTTAGCAGTGAAGACATTTGACGAACTGACTTGTTGGAAAGGTGGCATCCTATGACGGTGTCATGTTAAAAGTCAGTTCTTCGGTAAGGCCATTCTATTGCCAATGTTTGTCTATGGAGATTGCATGGCTATGTGCTCAATTTTATACACCTGTCAGCAACGGGTATGGCTGAAGTTGCTGAATCCACTAATTTAAAGGGGTGTCCACTTACTTTTGTATATGTAATGTATGTATGGAGCGATGGAGGTACCCATGGTATGTGTGATTGTCACACTACACGATGAGAGCGTGATGCATGTTGCTGGAGTGTGTGTATGTATTCAGATGAAGACTGATAAGGTCACCAAAGTAATAACCCACACACACACACACACACACACACAACCCCCCCATGGACCAGACCTGCACGGACACATTTGTGTGTTTGTCGCTGTCTTTGATGTCTGTCTTTAGTGTGCGCTGCTGTGTGCGTGTGTGTGTGTGTTCCAGCAGGAATTGACGGCATCTTTTCTGACGCACTAATCAACATTCCTCCGTTTCATGTTTATTAGAACAATATGCCTCTTAACATGGCTGAGGGTATGTGTGCGCCTGTGTTTTGTGTTGTTTTTTAACAAAGTGAGCCTCACCAGCTGAGAGTAGTCTATTCTATTTGCTACACCAAATATGTAGTAAACACACTGACCCGTTCAGACCAGAGAGAGAGAGAAATTGATGGGTCTGTCTGCGCCCGAGATTAGTTTCTGCTGTTTCGTGAAAAACAAATCATATATACCATATGGATGTTTATACACACACTAAAACCAGCAGAGTTGAGAGCAGTGTCAAAGCCCGATAAATCTGCCAGTGTCACATCTAGAGTCGGCCCAGTTTACTGTGTTATAGAAGAGAGGCGCCAAAAAACACACACATCCCGCATGCACGCAATAATTTACACACAGGTCTCACATGCACTCAATGACGCGCACACACAGATCTCCCATTCATGCAATAACATACACACAGGTCTCAGACACACAGGTCTCGCGTGCATGCATGCAATAACACACGGCTTCATTAGTGTTCCACACAGAATTTGAAACTATGACTCTGCTGTAGTCCTTCCCAATGTACAACACACATACTCAAATCAAATGTTATTAGTCACATGTGCCGAGTACAACAGGTGTAGACCTTAAAGTAAAATGCTTACTTACGTGCTCCTAACCAACAATGCAGTTTTAAAAAATATGGATAAGAATAAGAAATACAAGTAACAAGTAATTAAAGAGCAGCAGTAAAATAACAATAGCGAGACTATATACAGGTGGGTACCAGTTCAGAGTCAATGTGCGGGGGCACCAGGTAGTTGAGGTAATATGTACAGGTACAGTGGGGAGAACAAGTATTTGATACACTGACGATTTTGCAGGTTTTCCTACTTACAAAGCATGTAGAGGTCTGTAATTTTTATCATGGGTACACTTCAACTGTGAGAGACGGAATCTAAAACAAAAATCCAGAAAATCACCATGTATGATTTTTAAGTAATTCATTTGCATTTTATTGCATGACATAAGTATTTGATCACCTACCAACCAGTAAGAATTCCAGCTCTCACAGACCTGTTAGTTTTTCTTTAAGAAGCCCTCCTGTTCTCCACTCATTACCTGTATTAACTGCACCTGTTTGAACTTGTTACCTGTATAAAAGACACCTGTCCACACACTCAAACAAACAGACTCCAACCTCTCCACAATGGCCAAGACCAGAGAGCTGTGTAAGGACATCAGGGATAAAATTGTAGACCTGCACAAGGCTGGGATGGGCTACAGGACAATAGGCAAGCAAGCAGCTTGGTGAGAAGGCAACAACTGTTGGCGCAATTATTAGAAAATGGAAGAAGTTCAAGATGACGATCAATCACCCTCGGTCTGGGGCTCCATGCAAGATCTCACCTCGTGGGGCATCAATGATCATGAGGAAGGTGAGAGATCAGCCCAGAACTACACGGCAGGACCTGGTCAATGACCTGAAGAGAGCTGGGACCACAGTCTCATTGAAAACCATTAGTAACACACTACGCCGTCATGGATTACAATCCTGCAGCGCACGCAAGGTCCCCCAGCGCATGTCCAGGCCCGTCTGAAGTTTGCCAATGACCATCTGGATGATCCAGAGGATCTCCTCCTCAACTGACGATACTGTCTGCATGCACAAGAGTATGGTCATGTGGTCTGATGAGACAAAAATATAGTTTTTTGGTCTAAACTCCACTCGGCATGTTTGGAGGAAGAAGAAGGATGAGTACAACTCCAAGAACACCATCCCAACCGTGAAGCATGGAGGTGGAAACATCATTCTTTGGGGATTCTTTTCTGCAAAGGGGACAGGACGACTGCACCGTATTGAGGGGAGGATGGATGGGGCCATGTATCGCAAGATCTTGGCCAACAACCTCTTTCCCTCAGTAAGAGCATTGAAGATGGGTCGTGGCTGGGTCTTCCAGCATGACAACGACCCGAAACGCACAGCCAGGGCAACTAAGGAGTGGCTCCATAAGAAGCATCTCAAGGACCTGGAATGGCCTAGCCAGTCTCCAGACCTGAACCCAATAGAAAATATTTGGAGGGAGCTGAAAGACCATACTGCCCAGCGACAGCCCCGAAACCTGAAGGATCTGGAGGTCTGTATGGAGGAGTGGGCCAAAATCCCTGCTGCAGTGTGTGCAAACCTAGTCAAGAACTACAGGAAACGTATGATCTCTGTAATTGTAAACAAAGGTTTCTGTACCAAATATTAAGTTCTGCTTTTTTGATGTATCAAATACTTATGTTATGCAATAAAATGCAAATTAATTACTTAATTGGATTTTTGTTTTAGATTCCGTCTCTCACAGTTGAAGTGTACCTATGATAAAAATTACAGACCACTACATTCTTTGTAAGTAGGAAAACCTGCAAAATCGGCAGTGTTTCAAATACTTGTTCTCCCCACTGTAGGTAGAGTTAAAGTGACTATGCATAGATAACAACAGAGAGTAGCAGCGGCGTAAAAGAGGGGGGACAATGAGGTGGTGTAAAAGAGGGGGGAGGGCAATGCAAATAGTCTGGGTAGCCATTTGATAAGGTGTTCAGGAGGATTGAGGGTAGAAGCAGTTTAGAAGCCTTTTGGACCTAGACTTGGCACTCTGATGCCGTGAGGTAGCAGAGATAACACTCAGACAATTTTTAGGGCCTTCCTCTGACACCGACTGGTTTTGAGATCCTGGATGGCTTAAAGCTTGGCCCCAGATGTACTGGGCCGTTAGCGCTACACTCTGTAGTACCTTGCGGTCGGAGACCGAGCAGTTACCATACCAGGCAGTGACGCAACCAGTCAAGATACTCTCGATGGTGCAGCTGTAGAACCTTTTGAAGATCTGAGGACCCATGCCAAATCTTTTCAGTCTCCTGAGGGGGAATAGGTTTTGTCGTGCCCTCTTCACGACTCTATTGGTGTGCTTGGACCATGTTAGTTTGTTGGTGATGTGGACACCAAGGAACTTGAAGCTCTCAACCTGATCCACTGCCGCCCCGTCGATGAGAATGGGGGCATGCTCAGTAGTCCACAATCATCTCCTTTGTCTTGATCATGTTGCAGGAGAGATTGTTGTCCTGGCACCACATGGCCAGGTCTCTGACCTCCTCCCTATAGGCTGTTGTTGTGTGATCAGGCTACTACTGTTGTCATCAGCGAACTTAATGATGGTGTTTGAGTTGTGCCTGGCCGTGCAGTCATGAGTGAACAGGAGGGGACTGAGCACGCACCCCTGAGGGGCCCCTGTGTTGAGGATCAGCGTGGCAGATGTGTTGTTACCTACCCTTACCACCTGTTAGGAAGTCCAGGATCAAGTTGCAGAGGGAGGTGTTTAGTCCCAGGGTCCTTAGCTTATTGATGAGCTTTGAGGGCACTATGGTGTTGAATGCTGAGCTCTTGTCAATGAATAGCATTCTCACATAGGTGTTCCCTTTGTCCAGGTGAGAAAGGGCTGTGTGGAGTGCAATAGAGATTGCATGATCTGTATGCAAATTGGAGTGGGTCTAGGGTTTCTAGGATAATGGTGTTGATGTGAATCATGACCAGCCTTTCAAAGCATTTCATGGCTACAGACCTGAGTGCCACGGGCACTGCGGTGGTCTGCTTAAAACATGTTGGTATTACAGACTTAGACAGGGAGAGGTTGAAAATGTCAGAGAAGACACTTGCCAGTTGAACAGCGCATGCTCGCATTACATGTCCTGGTAATCTGTCTGGCCCTGCGGCCTTGTGAATGCTGACCTGTTTAACTTCTTATGGCTGCAGGGGCAGTATTGAGTAGCTTGGATGAAAAGCGTGCCCAGAATAAACGGCTTGCTCCTCAGTCTCAGTTGCTAATATATGCATATTATTATTAGTATTGGATAGAAAACACTCTGAAGTTTCTAAAACTGTTTGAATGATGTCTGTGAGTATAACAGAACTCCTATGGCAGGCAAAAACCTGAGAAGAAATCCAAACAGGAAGTGAGAAATCTGAGGTTGGTCGATTTTTCAACCCAGGCCCTATTGAATTCACAGTGGGATATGAATGAAGTTGCACTTCCTAGGGATTCCACTAGATGTCAACTGTCTTTAGAAACTTGAATGAGGCTTCTACTGTGGTGTGGGACTGAATGAGTCAGGTTACTGGCAGAGAGCCATTTCCTGGTCACGCGCATTCCACATGATATCGACCTGCGTTTCATTGCTCCTCTACTCATAGGAATTCTCCGGTTGAAACTTTATTGAATATTTATGATAAAAACATCCTAATGATTGATTCTATACTTAGTTTAAAATGTTTATTCGACCTGTAATATAACTTTTTGAAGTTTTTTTGTCTGAAGTAATGCTCGACCTGCATGAGCGTTTGGATATGTATACCTAATGCGCTAACAAAAGCTACTTGGACATAAGTAACGGACATTATCAAACAAATCAAGCATTTATTGTGGAACTAGGATTCCTGGGAGTGCATTCTGATGAAGATCATCAAAAGTGAGGGAATGTTTATAATGTGATTTCTGGTTTCTGTTGACTCCAACATGGCGGCTAATTTTATTATTTTTCTGAGCGCCGTCTCAGATTATTGCATGGTTTGCTTTTTCCGTAAAGTTTTTTTGAAATCTGACAGCGGTTGCATTAAGGAGAGGTTTATCTATAATTCCATGTGTATACAGTGGGGCAAAAAAGTATTTAGTCAGCCACCAATTGTGCAAGTTCTCCCACTTAAAAAGATGAGAGAGGCCTGTAATTTTCATCATAGGTACACTTCAACTATGACAGACAAAATGAGAAAAATAAAAATCCAGAAAATCACATTGTAGGATTTTTTATGAATTTATTTGCACATTTTGGCTTACTCACATCGGCTGCTGAGAGTGTGATCACAGTCTTCCGGAACAGCTGGTGCTCTCATGCATGTTTCTGTGTTATTTGCCTCGAAGCGATTATCGAAGTAGTTTAGCTCGTCGGGTAGGCTTGTGTCACTGGGCAGCTCTCGGCTGTGCTTCCCTTTGTAGTCTGTAATAGTTTGCAAGCCCTGCCACATCCGACGAGCGTCAGAGCTGGTGTAGTACAATTTGATCTTAGTCCTGTATTGACGCTTCGCCTGATTGATGGTATGTCGGAGGGCATAGCAGGATTTCTCATAAGCTTCCAGGTTAGAGTCCCACTCCATGAAAGCGGCGGCTCTTTGCCTTTTACCTCAGTGCGGATGTTGCCTGTAATTCAAGGCTTCTGGTTGGGTTATGTATGTATAGTCACTGTGGGGACGACGTCATTGATGCACTTATTGATAAAGCCTATGACTGATGTGGTGTACTCCTCAATGCCATCGGAATATATTCCAGTCTGTGCTAGCAAAACGGTCCTGTAGTTTAGCATCTGCTTCATCGGGCTGCTTTAATATTTTCTTCTAAGCAAGAATCAGGAGGATAGAATTATGGTCAGATTTGCCAAATGGAGGGCGAAGGAGAGCTTTGTATGCGTCTCTGTGCGTGGAGTAAAGGTGGTCAAGTTTTTTTTTTTGCACATTTAACATGCTGATAAATCCGTTTTAACACATTTCTAAGTTCCCCTGTATTAAAGTCCCAGCTACTAGGAGCACCGCCTCTGGGTGAGCATTTTCTTGTTGCTTATGGCGGAATACAGCTCATTCAATGCTGTCTTAGTGCCAGCCTTAGTCTGTGGTGGTATGTAGACAGCTACGAAAAATACAGATGAAAACTGTATCATGAGGTACTGTATCATGAGATACTGTACCTCAGGTGAGCAATAGCTCTAAACTTCCTTAGATATCGTGCACCAGCTGTTATTTACAAAAATACATACTCTGCTGCCCCTTGTCTTACCAGACACCGCTGTTCTATCCTGCCGGTACATTGTATAACCAGCCAGCTGTATGTTGATAGTGTCGTCATTCAGCCATGACTCCATGAAACATAAGGTATTACAGTTTTGAATGTCCCGTTGGTAGTTTAGTCTTCCGCGTAGGTCATCTATTTTATTCTCCAAAGATTGCACGTTTGCAAGCAAAATGGGAGGAAGTGAAGGTTTATTCGATCGCCTACGAATTCTCAGATGGCAGCCTGCCCCCTGGCCCCTTTTTCTCTGCCGCCTCATCACACATATCACGGGGATCTGCGCCTGTTCCCGAGAAAGCAGTAGTATATAATTCGTGTCAGGCTCGTCAGACTCGTTAAAGGGAAAAAAGGATTCTGCTTGTCCTTGGTGAGTAATCGCAGTCCTGATGCCAGAAGTTATTTTCGGTCAAAAGAGATGGTAGCGGCCACATTAAGTTACAAACAACACAAATATAAACAAACAAAAAAAACACAATGGGTTGGGGACATGTAAAATGTCAGCTTTCTTCTCCAGCGCCATTGCACACACACACACAATCATATGTTAGTGTTTTAAGACAGGTAAGACACACGTACATATGGACACACGTGGAAGTGTTTAAAGCTGGTCCTTTCAGGTACAGAAGTCATAGCTGAGGAATGTAGGTCAGACAGAGGAGAGAACAAGGCTGGCTTTTGTGTGTGTGTTGCATGTGTACATATGTGTTTGTGTGTGCTTAATATCCTCAGTTAGCTCAATGTAAACTGTGTGTGTTCAGTGTGAGGGAAAGTGAAGGCCTGTCCTGTCTCAGTGCCACTGGGACTTGCTGATAATGGCGCACCCTCTCCATCCCACCTCTTTGATCATGACTCCCAGAAAACAAACACACGGAATTGCTGTGGAATCTGAGGCCTGTCTCCTAGCTGTGTTAGAACTAAAATTATCTGACAAATATTCTCTTTCTCTCCCTCCAGATAACGGCTTTATTCCAGACTCTCTGTTGGAGGAGGTGATGAAGGCACTAGACCTCGTCTCAGAACCTGAATACTAGTAAGTGTGTGTGCTCTTGTCCAGCACCAGTTCCAGCCGCCTTAGCTAATGTTTCACTGCTGCTGGGTAAAGAGCAGAGAACACCGACAGAACCAGAGAGCGAGAACACTAAACGTCCAGAGGATGCGAGAAAGAGGGGGGGATGGAGGGGGGTATTAAACTACTAGCAGAAAGACTGGAAGGAAATAATTGAATGTGCTGCTTCAAACAAGGTTTAGAGTGAGGAATAGTTCAATTCAAAGGTCTTTATTGGCATGGGAAACATGTTTACATTGCCAAAGCAAGTGGAATAGATAATAAACATAAGTAAATTTAACATTGGCAGTAGAATGGCCTTACTGATGAGCTCACTGACTTTCAACGTGGTACCATCATAGGATGCCACCTTTCCAACAAGTCAGTTTGTAAAATTTCTGCCCTGCTAGAGCTGCCCTGGTCAACTAAGTGCTGTTATTGTGAAGTAGAAATGTCTAGGATCAACAACGGATCAGCCTCGAAGTGGTAGGCCACACAAGCTCACAGAACGGGGCTGCCGATTGCTGATGCGCATAGCGCGTAAAAATCATCTGTCCTCGGTTGCAACACTCACTACTGAGTTCCGAACTGCCTCAGGAAGCAACGTCAGCACAGGAACTGTTCGTGGGAAGTGAAATGGGTTTCCATGGCCGAGCAGCCATATACAAGCGTACGATCACCATGCGCAATGCCAAGCATCGGCTTGAGTGGTGTAAAGCTCGCTGCCATTGGACTCTGGAGCAGTGGAAATGCGTTTTCTGGGGTGATGAATCACGCTTCACCACCTTGCAGTCCGACGGACGATTCTGGGTTTGGCGGATGCCAGGAGAACGCTACCTGCCCCAAAGCATAGTGCCAACTGTAGTTTGGTGGAGGAGGAATATTGGTCTGGTGTTGTTTTTCATGGTTTGGAGGGAATCTTAATGCTACAGCATACAATGACATTCTAGATGATTCTGTGGCAACAGTATGGAGGAAGGCCCTTTCATGTTTCAGCATGACAATGCCCCCATGAACAAAGATACAGATGGTTAGTCGAGATCAGTGTGGAAGAACTTGACTGGCCTGCACAAAGCCCTGTCCTCAACTTCATCGAACAATTTTGGGATGAATTGGAACGCCGACTGAGACCCAGGCCTAATCGCCCAACATCAGTGCCCGACCTCACTAATGCTCTTGTGGCTGAATGGATGTAAGTCCCCGCAGTAATGTTTCAACATTTAGTGGAAAGCCTTCCCCAGAAGAGTGGAGGATGTTATAGCAGCAAAGGGGGGACCAACTCCATATTAATGCCCATGCTTTTGGAATGAGATGTTCGACGTGCAGGTGTCCACATACTTTGGGTTATGTAGTTTGTATTTACAATGGTGTTTGTGCTTCACTGGTTGCCCTTGTGACAACGGGTCACAAATATTGCTGCTGTGACGGCACACTGTGATATTTCAACGAATAGATGTGGGACTTATCAAAATTGATTTGCTTTCAAATTCTTTGTGGGCCTGTGTAATCTGAAGGAAATATGTGTCTCTAACATGGTCATACATTTGGCAGGGGAACTGAACAGTTATTTTAAAAGCATGAGAACCGGTTAACTTCTTGGCGCACCCATCCCGTTAGCAAGATCATTTTCATCAACTTCCTCTGAATTTCAGGGCGCCAAATTCAAATTAAATTACAAAAAATATTTAATTTTCATGAAATCACAAGTGCAATATAGCAAAACACAGCTTAGCTTGTTGTTAATCCACCTGGCGTGTCAAATTTCAAAAAAGCTTTACAGCAAAAGCTATCCAAGCGTTTATGCTAGGACATCTCTCTCAGCAGACAAAACATTACAAACAGCTAGCAGCAAAGTAGATTGGTCACGAAAGTCAGAAAAGCAATAAAATGAATCGCTTACCTTTGATGATCTTCGGATGTTTGCACTCACGAGACTCCCAGTTACACAATAAATGTTCCTTTTGTTCCACAAAGATTGTTTTATATCCAAAATACCTCCATTTGGTTGGCGCGTTTTGTTCAGAAATCCACAGGCTCGAGCAGTCACGACGGGGCAGAGGAAAATTCCAAAAAGTATCCGTAAAGTTTGTAGAAACATGTCAGGTTTTTTATAATCAATCCTCAGGTTGTTTTTACAATAAATAATTGATAATATTTCAACCGGACCGTAGCTTTTTCAATAGGAGAGAGAAAAAAATGTCTGCTCCAAGCTGTCGCGCATGCAAAACTGACGCGATGTGATCATTCTCGCTCATTTTCAGAATAAAAGCCTGAAACTATGTCTAAAGACTGTTCACACCATGTGGAAGCCATAGGGAAAGGAATCTGGTTGATATCCCTTTAAATGGAGGGAAGGCATGCAATGGAACAGGGAGGTTTGTTTCTCTTAGGCACTTCCTTGTTGGATTTTCCTCAGGTTTTTGCCTGCAATATCAGTTATGTTATACTCACAGACAATCTTTTGACAGTTTTGGAAACTTTTGTGTTTTCTATCTATCTAATTATGTGCATATTCTAGATTCTGGGCCTGAGAAATAGGCAGTTTCATTTGGGTATGTTTTTCATCAAAATACTGCCCCCTACACTCAACAGGTTAATCTAGTCCCACAACAAAATGCCTATGCAAAGCCCTCCAGTGTCTGCCTGGAAGCTGAAAAGCGTTGCCCTCCCCTGCCCTCCTTTTGGCAAATCTGACCATGACTCCATTTTGTTGCTCCCATTCTATTGGCCGAAACTAAAACAGGAAACGCCCGTGCTCAGGTCTATCCAACACTGGTCTGACCAATCGGATTCCACACTTCAAGATTGCTTCGATCACGTGGACTGGGATATGTTCCGGGTAGCCTCAGACAATAACATTGACGTATACACTGACTCGGTGAGCAAGTTTATTAGCTAGTGCATCAGAGATCTTGTATCCAATGTGACTGGAAACATGACCAAATACAAACAGTGTAGCTATTACCTCCGCAAGGCAATCAAACAAACAAAGCGTCAGTATAGAGACAAAGTGGAGTCACAATTCAACGGCTCAAACACGAGACAGGTGGCAGGGTCTACAGTCAATCACAGATTACAAAAAGAAAACCAGCCCCATCACAGACGTTGACATCTTGCTTTCAGACAAACTAAACTTCTTTGCTTGCTTTGAAGACAATACAGTGCCACTGACATGGCCCGCTACCAAAGCCTGTGGGCTCTCCTCTGTGGCCAACATGAGTAAAACATTTAAACGTGTTATTCCTCGCAAGGCTAGCCGTGTCCTCAGCGCATGTGCAGACCAGCTGGCTGGTGTGTTTACGGACATATTCAATCAATCCCTATTTCAGTCTGCTGTCCCCACATGTTTCAAGATGGCCACTATTGTTCATGTACCCAAGAAGGCAAAGGTAACTTAACTAAATGACTATCGCCCCGTAGCAATAATTTCTGTCATCAGGAAGTGCTTTGAGAGACAAGTCGAGGATCATATCACCTTCACCCTACCTAATACCCTAGACCCACTCCAATTTTCTTACCGCCCAATAGGTCCACAGACGACGCAATCGTCAGCACACTGCCCTATCCCATCTGGATAAGAGGAATGCTTATGTAAGAATGCTGTTCATTGACTACAGCTCAGCATGTGACACCATTGTACCCTCAACTCGTCATTAAGCTTGAGACCCTGGCTCTCGACCCCGCTCAGTGCAACTGCATCCTGGACTTTGACGGGCCGGTAGGAAACAACATCTTCACCCCGCTGATCCTCAACACTGGGGCCCCACAAGAGTGCGTTCTCAGCCCTCCTGTACTCCCTGTTCACCCATGACTGCGTGGCCATGCATGTCTCCAACTCAGACGAAACTACAGTGGTAGCCTTGATTACCAACAACGACGAGACAGCCTACAGGGAAGGAGGTGAGGGCCCTCGGAGTGTGGTGTCAGAAAAATAACCTCTCACTCAACGTCAACAAAACAAAGGAGGTGATTGTGGACTTCAAGAAACAGCAGAGGGAGCACCCCTCCATCCACATCGACGGGACAGTAGTGAAGGTGGCAAGTTTTAAGTTCCTCTGCCTACAAATCACGGACAAACTGAAATGGTCCACCCACACAGATAGTGTGGTGAAGAAGGCTGAAGAAATTTGGCTTGTCACCTAAAACTCTCTCAAACTTTTACAGATGCACAATCGAGAGCATCCTGTCGGGCTGTATCACCGCCTGGTACGGTGTCACTATAAATAACGGCACTTTAATAATGTTTACATATCCTATATTACTCATCTCATATGTATATACTGTATTCTATACTGTATTCTATACAATCTATTGCATCTTGCCTATGCCGCCCGGCCATTGCTCATCCATACATTTATATGTACAGTGGGACAAAAAAGTATTTAGTCAGCCACCAATTTTGCAAGTTCTCCCACTTAAAAAGATGAGAGGCCTGTAATTTTCATCATAGGTACACTTCAACTATGACAGATAAAATTAGAAAAAAATCCAGAATATCACATTGTAGGATTTTTTTATGAATTTATTTGCAAATTATGGTGGAAAATAAGTATTTGGTCAATAATAAAAGTTTATCTCAATACTGTGTTAAATACCCTTTGCTGGCAATGACAGAGGTCAAACGTTTTCTGTAAGTCTTCACAAGGTTTTCACACACTGTTGCTGGTATTTTGGCCCATTCCTCCATGCAGATCTCCTCTAGAGCAGTGATGTTTTGGGGCTGTTGCTGGGCAACACGGACTTTCAACTCCCTCCAAATATTTTCTATGGGGTTGAGATCTGGAGACTGGCTAGGCCACTCCAGGACCTTGAAATGCTTCTTACGAAGCCACTCCTTCGTTGCCCGGGTGGTGTGTTTGGGATTATTGTCATGCTGAAAGACCCAGCCACGTTTCATCTTCAATACCCTTACTGATGGAAGGAGGTTTTCACTCAAAATCTCACGATACATGGCCCCATTCATTCTTTCCTTTACACGGATCAGTTGTCCTGGTCCCTTTGCAGAAAAACAGCCCCAAAGCATGATGTTTCCACCCCCATGCTTCACAGTAGGTATGGTGTTCTTTGGATGCAACTCAGCATTATTTGTCCTCCAAACACGACGAGTTGAGTTTTTACCAAAAAGTTATATTTTGGTTTCATCTGACCATATGACATTCTCCCAATCTTCTTCTGGATCATCCGAATGCTCTCTATCAAACTTCAGACGGGCCTGGACATGTACCGGCTTAAGTAGGTTGACACGTCTGGCACTGCAGGATTTGAGTCCCTGGCGGCGTAGTGTGTTACTGATGGTAGGCTTCAATCTGTCCTTTGACAGCTCTTTGGTCTTGGCCATAGTGGAGTTTGGAGTGTGACTGTTTGAGGTTGTGGACAGGTGTCTTTTATACTGATAACAAGTTCAAACAGGTGCCATTAATACAGGTAACGAGTGGAGGACAGAGGAGCCTCTTAAAGAAGTTGTTACAGGTCTGTGAGAGCCAGAAATCTTGCTTGTTTGTAGGTGACCAAATACTTATTTTCCACCATAATTTGCAAATAAATTAATTAAAAATCCTACAATGTGATTTTCTGGATTTTTTTCCCTCATTTTGTCTGTCATAGTTGAAGTGTACCTATGATGAAAATTACAGGCGCCTCATCTTTTTAAGTGGGAGAACTTGCACAATTGGTGGCTGACTAAATACTTTTTTGCTGTACATATGTACATGTACATATTCTTATATATTCATCCCTTTACATGTGTGATTTTGTTTTGATGTTCTTTTATACATTTGAATATTTGTAGCGACCTTTTGAGAAAATACCTGCGGTCAATTTGTGCGTTATGTCAGGGGATAAAGATTGCGTTCATTTCACCCGTCAAATAATTTTTCATTGTAAAGCTAACCTGTAGTCCCCAGTCACGTGCTGTTTGTTTAAAACACATAACGACGAGAGACCGGAGCTTTGTGAGTCACTCACTGTTGTGCAGTACGTGCCTGGTGATCTAGTTACAGAATGGAATTCACTACTAAATGTTTGCCAACTAGATATCTAGTTAAGTTAACTATTAAGTTAACTATCTAAAATGTGCTAAATGCTCTGTTGTGCATTTAGTTTACTAATTTAGTAGCTATTTAGCTATCTAGCTAATTGGTTAGTTTCTTCCAAAATCAAGCTTTGCTTGGTAACAGCAGATAATTCCCTCCTGGATCAAGAGTCTTTGTCTCTTTTTTTTCATGAGGTAACCTGTGAGTAGAATTTGAGTTAGTTGTTTAACTTTATGAGCTGGGATGTCTGTTCTGCAGAGACTATCAAATGTTTGCACTGCGCTCGTTAGCATTTAGTTAGCATTCTCTATGGGATTTTACATGTCCTTGTTAGCATTGCTAACCTCCAGATTGCAGTGGAGTTTGAAAATGGCGGCCCTTGTGTTCAGTGCCGGTATTACTGAATATCCCGGGATGTCACAAGGTCGGTATGACAATCTGGATACCTCGCAAGCACACTGCCAGGGTCCAGGTCTGACAATCTGTGCAGAAGATCTAGGTGCTGCTGTAGGCTCTCTTTGGTTGGGGACAAAGCACCAGAAGCAAACAATAGACATTTGAATTCAGATTCCAGTAGGGTGAGGCCGGGTGCTGCAGACTGTTCTTCAGATTCCCTTGTCAATTCGTGGATGTATACACTGAGTGTACAAAACATTTAGAACACCTGCCTAATCTTGAGTTGCAATTTGTCGGCCCATGGACTTTACAAGGTGTCGAAAGCGTTCCACAGGCCCATGTTGACTCCAATGCTTCTCACAGTTGTCAAGTTGCCTGGATGTTCTTTGGGTGGTGGACCATTCTTCATACACATGGGAAACTGTTGAGTATGAAAAATCCAGCAGTGTTGCAGCTCTTGACACAAACCGGTGCGCCTGGCACCTATTGCCATACCTCATTCAAAGGAACTTAAATCTTCTATCTTGCCTATTCACATTCTGAATGGCACACATACACAATCAATTCCTGAATTGTCTTGAGGCTTAAAAATCTTTTTTTTTAACCTTTCTCCTCCCTTTCATCTATACTGATTTGAAGTGGATTTAACAACTGACATGAATAAGGGATTATAGCTTTCACCTGGTCAGTCAAAATATGGAAAGAGCATAATGGTTTGTACACTCAGTGTATGTTGGAGGGTGGGGCTCAAGCTGCATCCCTGTCGCACCCCCACAGCCATAAGGAAAGAAATCTGTGTTTTTGGCAATTTGAACTGCACAATTGTTTTTGTACATGAATTTAAAAAAAATCTATTTAAAGTTTTATTACGTTTTCTTGTTTTTCAATCATCCAACAAAATACATTCCACATTCACAGATGTGACAGACTTTAAAAAAAATAGAAATAAAAAATAATTATATATTTAAAAGATAATTATAATAATACAAAAATAATAATAATATATATATATATATATATATATATATATAATTATTTAAAAAATATATATATATAAAACTTGCAGCAGCACTATCAAGGTTCTTATTAGCTATTTCCAGTCTTAGCTGAGACGGTGAGCAAATAATTAGTTTTTAGATTTTACAGCACCTTACACAACATGCATCTGCTCATTTCCCTAATCACCCCATTCACTCTGTCCAATTTGAAATATAGTTGAGTAGTGGAGACCAGAGTCTATCAAACTTGGGCTGTCTCTTGCGGAGGTCATAAGTGAGCTTTTCAAGAGAAAGTCAGCAATCTGGTCAATCCACATTTTAAATGTAGGAGGGGTATTAGAGGCCCACAATAGAATAATACATTTCTTAGCAAAGTATGTAATAGTCATAAGCAAATTGTCTCTGTCAGGATCAAGAACAAAGTCCTGCTGGGCATTAAGAAGACAGATACAGGGGGTCATATCAAACTGTAGGATTTTCTGTGCAGCAGTATGTAAAGATTGCCAAAATCTGGCAATCTCTCTACAGTTCCAAAATACATGCATATAGGTTCCACTTTCAGAGGTACATATTTTACAGTTAGGAGAGATGTCCATTTTCATTCTATGGAGTCTCAAAGGAGTGTAATAAAATTTGTACAAAAATGTGTAATCTGATTCTTTCATTTTTACATTAGTAGAGGAGCAGTATACCCTGTCGCAAACCTCCGCCCATATCTCATCACTGATAGTCAGACCAAGGTCCCTTTCCCAGATTATTTTTAAAGGAGTAAAGGAGGAGCCTCCTTTCTCAGAAAGGAGTCTATAGATATAAGATATTTTGCCTTTAATGGATTGTGCTGTGACAAGAAGGGTTTCAACTTCATTCAACTGAGTTTCTAACCTCCTCTTGGAAGTAAATGAGGAAATGACATGTCTAATTTGAAGATTTTTTTATATAATTTTTTTTATAAAGAAAATGGGATCTTGGCACATTGAATTCACTGAGCTCTTGAAAGGATTTCAGTGTAGTGGTTTTCTGATGAAATAGGTCTGAAAAGATCCTGATTCCTAGAATATGCCAAAGATGAAAGTTGGCATCCTTCAGGACTTTTGGCAAGTCTGGGTTGCCTACTATGGGCGAGTGAGAACATATTTGGGAAAAAATACCCAGGTATTTCTTACAGTCCCTCCGCTAGTAGGGTGCTGTAAATCACAAAGGTTTTGGCTATGTTGCCCACTTCACTAAAGTTATTAATGAATATAATTGAGCTTAGTGGCAATGAACCACACGATTGGGCTTCTATCTGAATCCACATTGACTCTTGTCTGTCTGTGATCCATGTTAGCATGTTGCGGATTTGGGCAGACCAGTAGTACAATTGAAGGGAGAGAAGGGCAAGACCACCCTTAGATTCAGGTTTCAATAGAGTAGAGAACTTGATCCTAGGTTTTTATTGCCCCATATAAATTTGATGCTTTGGTTAGTTGTTTTGAAAAAGGAAACTGGGAGGTAGCATGGGAGCATCTGAAATAAATAGTTCAGTCTAGGGAGGATGTCCATACGGATGACATTAATTCTTCCTACTAAGCTAATTGGGAGGGAGATCCAGGAGTGGAAGAGTTTTCCTTGAAAAGGCTATTCAGATCTGTTGTAATGAAGGTATTGAAACCCCTGTGACTTCCATTGGAATGGACATAGTGTCTTCATAGAGCTGGTGAGCGTAAGATTGAGAGGGCAGACAGTGGATTTGTTCAAATTGATCTTATAACCTGAACATGCCATACTGAGCAATTGTCTAAAATGGGAGGGCTTTCTCAGGGTTGGATATGTAGAGCAAGACATCTTCCTCGTAAAGCGAAATCTTGTGCTGCAGGCCGCCTGCAGAAACACCCGTAATACTTGGATTGCTCCTTATCAACTTTGCCAGCGGCTCCGCCCCCAACAAATAGAGCAGGGGGGACAGCGAGCACCCTTGTCTTGTGCCTCGTCCCAAAGGGAATCTGTCAGAATTCAGTCCATTAGTAGTCACCATGACATTTGGATGAGAGTAGTGATTTGATCCATTTAATAAAGTTTGCGCCCATATTGAACTTTTCTAAGACTGAGAACAGAAAGCTCCACTCCATCCTGTCGAACGCCTTCTCAGCATCCAGTGAAGCCAGCAGGACAGGGGTCTTCTGTGTGTTTACTTGATCAATAATATAAAAAAGATGGTGAATGTTATCAGAAGAGAATCTGTCTCTAATATATCCAGTTTGGTCCACTTTTATTATTTTGGGAAGAAGAGTCTTTGGTCTTTTGGCGAGCAATTTGGTAATTATTTTGTTGTCGAAATACAACAAGCTTATGGGCCGGAATGTACGAGCAGGATAGAGGGTCCTTGTCTTTTTTGAGCAACACTGTAATGCGAGCTGTGTGCATTGAGTCTGGGACAACTCCGTTTTTGCAAAAATCATCCAGCATTGGCATGAAAATAGGGCTAAGCTGGGGCCAAAATGCTTTGTAGAAAACTCTGGGGAATCCATCTGGGCCTGGGGACTTGTTAGGTGGCATGGCGGTAATTGCCTCCAGGATCTCCTCAGGAGTGCGGGGGAGTTGAGATCTTCTTAGTTGGTATCTGATAGTTTAGGTAGCGAGATTCCCTCTAGGAAGGAGTGGAGTTCTGCCGCTGTGTGTTTTCTCTCAGAGGTATATAGTTTGCAGTAAAAATCATGAAAGGTTAAATTGATATTTTTTGGGTCATATGTGACCTCGTCCTCTGCTGTTCGGATAGCCATGATTGTACGCTCTAACTGCTATTTTTTTAAATTGGTAAGCAAGAAATCTACTCTGCCTATGGCTATACTCATGGTATTTCTGTTTAGTAAATAACTTTTTTTTATCTCCCGAGTATAGTCAATTCAGTTTGGCTTTGGCTGCTTTAAGTTGACTCCAGGAGGTTCTGTCTGAGGATTGTTTATGTACTCTTTCACAGCATTCTAGCTCCCTCTCAAGAAATAGCCTGTGTGCTTCCATTGCTTTTTTCTTAGAGGAAGCATATGCATTTAGATGACATCTTAGTGTGGTTTTGGCAGCGTCCCACATTGTGGCCGGAGAAACAGGAGAATCTTTGTTGTCTTGTGTGTAGTTGTCTATCCATGTAGTTACCAATGTATGGAACGCTTCGTTTGATAACATGGAGGTGTTGAATTTCCAGCTCTTTGACCTCGGGATGTTTTTGCAGAGGTCAAAGCCGAGGTGGACAAAGGCGTGATCTGAAAGTGCTATGGGTCCGATTGTACACGTGGCTGAAATTATGAAACTCTTTGGGATAAAAATGTAATCTATACGGGAGTAGGTGTTATGGACATTAGAGTAGTATGTATAGTCCATAGATGAGCTATTAGTCTCTCTCCAGATATCTATCAGTCCCATCTCTTTAGTAAGAGAGTTCAACATCTTTGCAGATCTAGGGTTTGTGGTGGGAACTTGAGATGATTTGTCTAGGGTTGGGTTAAGGGTACAATTAAATTCTCCCGCCACCACACCAAAGGAAGCACAATGCTCATTGAACAGGGTTATAATTTTTGACATGAAAGCAGGGGTATCTGTGTTAGAGGCGTATATGTTTAAGATAGTAATTGGTTGTCCATACAGTGACCCAGTTATCAAAATAAATCTCCCCTCCGGATCAGATATGTTTTTGTCAATTATGAATGGAACATTCTTATGGATAAGTATGCTTGTACCTCAACTGTTTGATTTGAAAGATGAGAAATACACCTGTTCCCACCCAAGCTCTGCGGAGTTTGGCATGTTCGGCATCACAGAGGTGTGTCTCTTGTAATAGCGCAATGTCTGCTTTTTCCTCTCTTTTTTTTTTAGAGCCCATAGTATCTTTTTCTGTTTTATTTCATGACCTAGACCATGGCAGTTCCATGTCAATAGATTTAAGGTGCTAGTCATCGTCATCGAGCAGTAATGGAACTTTAGTGCAAGTCATCTCTGTGTAAAGGTGGATAATAGTTACAGCTGCGTTCACATAAAATAATCTCTGAACACCCCAACCGAGTTCCCAAACAACTCAACATATCCCGTTGGATCTATTACCGCCCCGCTCAATCTCAATCCTGTGTTCCGAAAAAAATAATAAAAGGGAACAGTTAGCAACGCACAACGTCTCCCCCTCCCCACCAAAGAAATGCCTCATCCTCTCCGCCCCGCGTTGAGTAAGTGACAATGTAGCCCCCGTCCAGACCACATTAAAAGAGGGAGAAAATAAAATCAATAGCTCAGCCTACATATACCTCCCCCAAGGGACATAGGAAACCACAAGTGATAATAGCAACGGGAAATAAAAGTAGGCCTAGGTTAGGCTATAGAGCCTTTCCCTCTCAGCTAAAGGAACATAAATATAGATTAGATGGCTATAATAACATTTAGCGGGGCGGGTGGGCCTTTGGATATTGGCTATATGTTGTCTTACCTCCTTTAGTAATAACAGTAATAGTATTTAGTCATTGGTCCATTTCTCATTGACCAGGATTGTCTTTCAAAAAACGTTATGCCTCTTCGGGAGTTTTGAAGTGTCGCAGGGCTCCTTGGTGAAGAATCCTGAGCTCGTTTGGGTATTTGAATCCCCTAAAGATACCTCGGTCAATGGAGTATTTCTTCACCTCGTCAAACTCTCTGCACTTTCGGCGTATTCCAGCTGACAGGTCCTGGTGTAAAGTGAGTTTGGCGTTTCGCACTGTGATGGTGTTGATTTTTGCCGCCTGTAGGACTCGTTCCTTGTCGGTGAATCTCAGGAAACGTATGGTGATTGGGCGCGGTGGTTGTCTGGCTGCTGGTGGGGGCCTCAGTGCTCGGTGAGCTCTCTCTATGGGCCTGTCGGTGGACAGGTGGAGCCACTCGGGAAGTTTGTCTTGCAGGTAGCGGATCAGGGGCATGTTTTCCCTCTTCTTTTTCACCCAGATTTAATAGAACACAATTATTCCTTCGCCCCCTATTTTTCAGGTCCTCTGTTTTCTCTTCCAGATGCTCTATTTTCTTTTTAGCATATGCTATTGTTTCCATGGTGTCTGTCAATAAGTTTTCCATGGATAGGATTCGCCCCTCGTGGTCCCCTCTACATGGATTTTTATGTTGTATATTTTTTTATTTACCACAACACCGCTTTCTATCAATTTATATAGCAGACGCTCATGACAAATTGAGTCTCAAGCTTTTTTGAAATCAACAAAACATGATTAAACTTTGCTTTTGTTTTGTTTGTCAATTAGGATGTGTAGGGTGAATACCTGGTCTGTCGTGTGGTAACTTGGTAAAAAGCCAATTGGATATTTGCTCAGGATGTTGTTTTCACTGAGGAAATGTAGGAGTCTGCTATTAATGACAATGCAGAGGATTATTTCTCTGACTGCAACATCAGATGACACACACACCCACACACACAGTCTTAACTGGGTTATCAGCCTCTGTGTCTGAGCATGTAACACTCCTCTTATTTCTGCCTTAAAAGGGAAATGTTTTTCTGTTTTATCACTGTGGAATAAGAATAATATTACTGCTGTAACACACAGGAATGTCTAGTGGTATATTTAGTATCACACATACACACACCAGAACTCCTCATCAGACGGGGTTACCGTACATTTCTCCAGTGTTTGCTTTCTTACACATAATCTTTTACACAGAACATGACACATTTATACCTCAGACAGCCCTTCACACCACCTCCCTCCTCACCTCCACCATTCGCGATCCCCCCTCACCCCCTCCTCAGCTCCACCCTTGCTCCTTACCTCTACCCCTCCCTTCTCCACCCCTTCGGCCTCCCTCCTCACCTGCACCCGTTCGCCCCTCACCTGCACCCCTTCCCCCTCCCTCTTCACTTCCACCCCTCATCCTCCCTCACCACTCCTTCCTCACCTCCACCCTTTCCCTTCCACTAGCTCTCTCCCAATGTCTCTTCTTACTACCTCCTTCTCTCCCTCCGTCGGACACACAGGGCTGATTTAGGTTTTCTGAAGAATTGGAGGCATGTCTCATTGCTGTACTTAGACTATAAGACAGTGTTGAAATGTCTGACAAACTGAACTCTGTCCTCTCTTCCTCCCTCTTTCTCTTCCTCCCTCTCTCTTCTTCCCTCGTTCCCTCTCCAGTGTGAGTCTGATGAAGAGTAAGTTGGATCCAGAGGGCTTGGGGATCGTGCTGCTGGCTCCGTTCCTCCTGGAGTTCTTCCCTGATCAGGTAACTGAAGAGGAGCTGAGATACTTTAAAGCTGCAGCGACATCCATAAAACATGCTGCGAAGACCGATTTAAACAAGAATATCTTTGGTGTATGTGTGTCCGTACATGAGCGCTTCTGTTTTGTTAGTGGCTTGTGGCTGACGATAGATATGAATTTGTTGAGTCAAATCTTTTACAGCAATGCACTGGTGACCAAAATGATTAAATATATATTTACACAAACTCCTGTTCAGACAGGGACTCTGTGGCAGGGAACCATGGCTGAAGAGTGGGAGAGCGAGAGGCAAAGAGAAAGAAAGGTGGGAAGAGGGAGGTGGGGACAGAGAGAGAGAGAGGAGCGGGAAGTGTGTTAAAGTGATCAGGGCTTCGGGGACTCACCAGAGGAATTGCCCTCTGCCACAAAGAAATTATACTGCCATTAGCCAACTGGACACACACACACACACACACACACACAGACTGAGGTTATGGTTTCACGTAAACATACTCACACAGTCTATTAGCATTCTGGAACGTCCCAACAAAGTGTTTGGCTCTGTGTCACTATTGACTGGTTTCTATTATAGGCTGTTCTGTGGGATTGGGGTTATGGTTTCACAAACGCGTGTGTACGCGCGCTCACACACACACACACACGTATGTGGGTTTGGGGTTATGGATAGGGTTTCAGGGTAAAGTATTCTGAATTGTCTGTGGGTTCCCATATACACACCTTCCAGAGCAGAGTTATCGACACGCATCCCAGAGATGACTCCATGATTGTTAACTGGTGTATATTGTGTTTTTAGGATACTGGAATCCCAGACTCCTTCCCTGTCTACCACTACAATGGCCTGAAACAGTCCAACCACAACGAGAGGGTAAGATATACACACACACTTCTAAAACAGCCTGAAACTGTCACACCACTATGATAATGTAAGGTGTTGGTGTGTGTTGTCTCTCTTTGTCAGGTGGAGTATGTGCAGGGTACGGCCCTGGTCCTGGGCTTGGAGGACCCCATGGTGAGGACAGATGACACTCCAGTGAAGCGCTGCCTCCAGACCAAGTGGCCCTACATAGAACTGCTGTGGAATACTGACCGCTCCCCTTCACTTAACTAACTCGCTGCTAGGGTGGTAGAGGACTGACTGATCTCTACAGGAAAGAAGGCCACAAAGACTGAGACACACAGTACATGTGCACTGCTGCACACACACACAGCAATTTGCTCACTGTCCTGGGCAGGACAAAAACACACAGAACATATGCCATTACACACACACTTGACATACAGACACACTTGTTTACTGTTAATGCTGTTGTGTTTTACATGACTGTAAATGAAGTCACAGGATGTTTTTGGTTTGTTGTAAAAATCTGAATGAATTATTGTCACCCTGTTTTATACTCTGGGATATATGCACCTAATAAGAACTACATGTAAAGGAAACAGCTGACCACGTTGGATGTAAACCTGTAACTGACTGACTGGAGCTATGCTTCTGTAACACCCAGCTTTCTGACTGTTAAAGAGATAAACAACCAAAGCTTTCCGCAAGACAAATATACAGTGGGGCAAAAAAGTATTTAGTCAGCCACCAATTATGCAAGTTCTCCCACTTAAAAATATGAGAGACCTGTAATTTATCAAAATTCCAGAAAATCATTGTAGGATTTTTTTTTTTTTTGAATTTTACCCCTTTTTCTCCCTAATTTCGTGGTATCCAATTGTTATACTATCTTGTCCCGTACAGGCTCGGGAGAGACAAAGGCTGAATGTCATGCGTCCTCCGATACACAACCCAACCAGCCGTACTGCTTCTTAACACAGCGCGCATCCAACCCGGAAGCCAGCCGCACCAATGTGTCGGAGGCTACACCGTGCCCCTGGCAACCTTGGCTAGCGCGCACTGCGCCCGGCCCGCCACAGGAGTCGCTGGTGCACGATGAGACAAGGAGATCCCTACCGACCAATCCCTCCCTAACCCGGACGACGCTAGGCCAATTGTGCGTCGCCCCACGGACCTCCCGGTCACAGCCGGTTACGACAGAGCCTGGGCGCGAACCCAGGGACTCTGATGGCACAGCTGGCGCTGCAGTAGAGCGCCCTTAACCACTGCGCCACCCGGGAGGCCCACATTGTAGGATTTTTAATGAATTTATTTGCAAATTATGGTGGAAAATAAGTATTTGGTCAATAAAAGTTTCTCAATACTTTGTTATATACCCGTTGTTGGCAATGACAGAGGTCAAATGTTTTCTGTAAGTCTTCACAAACGGTTGCTGGTATTTTGGCCCATTCCTCCATGCAGATCTCCTCTAGAGCAGTGATGTTTTGGGGCTGTTGCTGGGCAACACAGACCTTCAACTCCCTCCAAAGATTTTCTATGGGGTTGACATCTGGAGACTGGCTAGGCCACTCCAGGCCTAGCCAGTGACTGTTTGAGGTTGTGAACAGGTGTATTTTATACTGATAACAAGTTCAAACAGGTGCCATTAATACAGGTAACGAGTGGAGGACAGAGGAGCCTCTTAAAGAAGAAGTTACAGGTCTGTGAGAGCCAGAAATCTTGCTTGTTTGTAGGTGACCAAATACTTATTTTCCACCATAATTTGCAAATAAATTTATAAAAAATCCTACAATGTGATTTTCTGGATTTTTTTTTCTCATTTTGTCTGTCATAGTTGAAGTGTACCATTGATGAAAATTACAGGCCTCATCTTTGTAAGTGGGAGAACTTGCACAATTGGTGGCTGACTAAATACTTTTTTGCCCCACTGTATATGCGTGCACACACACACACACACACACCTATTTGAACTACATCTGAGTTAGTTTGACCTCTTAATACTGAGGCAGGGTATCCCTGACCCAGATTAGGTTTACTGCATTATCTCCATTGAAATAGTCCAGGTGCAGCCTAAATCTGGGGCTGGGAAAGTAGCCTCAATGGTTTTTACAGGAGATTACACACACACACACTGGTGTTTACAGCATAAATGGACCAATCACAGCAGAGATATGAAGACATTCCTCCTGTTTAGTGGTTTGACCTGGAAGTAGAACCTTTGGCTGGTTTTACACGTTGCGCAACTTCTCTCTTCACACCAACGCAGGACGTGATATGGTATTTGTCACCCCCCAAACGAATAAACCATTTTTTTCTTCACTTTTCGTGTGTGTGCTTGTTCGACGTTGCCTTCGATTGCCGACTGACTCATCTACACATCACCTTGCATCATAGTCTCGCCTAACCATCTGTCTACTTGCATCATAAGTAACTACTCATTATTGTTTGTAGATCAGTCAGTCACAATTTAACTACAGTTCATCATGGATTTGGACAGAATGCTCTCGAGCATGGCCTGTGTGTATGTGGGTACATGTGTCAGTCTCTGTATGATGTATGTGTGTTATTGGAAAGGGGATATCTCTGTGTGTCTTTGTTGAATGAAACTGGGAGAGAGAGGAGAAAACAACAGATGGTTGAACTATTGAGCGCACACTGAAACTAATACAAATTACAACGCTTTTACCTGGTGAGGGACCCTCATAACACAGGCATGCGGCACACCAAAGAGAGGAGCACTACTATTTTTCTAGTCCTCTGTGTGTGTGTTCACGCACATGTGTATCCTCGCCAGGTGAAGTTTCTAAGAACTGAAATCCTGTTGAATGTCTGAAGTCTCTTTTTTTCATTCTGTTCATCTTGGATTTACACGAAAGCAGTTGAGAAAGAGCAGTCCACCTATCAACATTGTTCAAAAGGGCAGTTTTAAGAGTGCTGTTCAAGTGTGTGTGTACACTGAGTTAAACTGTCCACCTCTATATGCCTGCACACAGCAAGCAGAAACATGCTCACACAGTTAGCATATGTGCTCCATGAGAATGGCAGGTACACAGGCATGGTAATTCTGTTTGTGTCTGTCTGTCATGGTCACCATGTGCATGTGTGAGACCATATGCTGGTCTGTAATATAATGAGCCACTATGGTTCCATCTGTCTCTGGAGTTCAACACTGACATTCACTACTGTTCAAAAGTTTGGGGTCACTGGTTTTTGAAAGAAAAGCAATTTTTTTGGTCCATTAAGATAACATCAAATTGATCAGGAATACGGTCCAGACATTGTTAATGCTGTGTACTACTCCCTTCACAAAACAGTACAAACTGGCTCTAACCAGAATAGAAAGAGTGGGAGGCCCCGGTGCACAACTGAGCAAGAGGACAACTACATTATAGTCTGCCTAGAAGGCCAGTATCCCGGAGTCGCCTCTTCACTGTTGACATTGAGACTGGTGTTTTGCAGGCACTATTTAATGAAGCTGCCAGTTGAGGACCTGTGAGGCATCTGTTTCTCAAACTAGACACTCTAATGTACTTGCCCTCTTGCTCAGTTGGGCACTGGGGCCTCCCACTCCTCTTTCTATTCTGGTTAGTTTGTGCTGTTCTGTGAAGGGAGTAGTACACAGTGTTGTACGAGATCTTCCGTTTCTTGGCAATTTCTCTCATGGAATAGCCTTCATTTCTCAGAACAAGAATAGACTGACAAGTTTCAGAAGAAAGTTATTTGTTTCTGGCCATTTTGAGCCTGTAATGGAACCCACAAATGCTGATACTCCAGATACTCAACTAGTCTAAAGAAGGCCAGTTTAATTGCTTCTTTAATCAGAACAACAGATTTCAGATGTGCTAATATAACTGCCAAAGGATTTTATAATGATCAATTAGCCTTTTTAAATGATAAACTTGGATGAGCTAACACAACGTGCCATTGGAACACAGGAGTGATGGTTGCTGATAATGGGCCTTTGTACGCCTATGTAGATATTCCAATAAAAATCAGCTGTTTCCAGCTACAATGGTCATTTACAACATTAACAATGTCTACACTGTATTTTTGATCAATTTGATGTTATTTTAATGGACAAAAATGTGCTTTTCTTTCAAAACAAGGACATTTCTAATTGACCCCAAACTCTTGAACGGTAGTGTACATTAACAGGGAGGGGGGGAAGGGGTAGATTTAGACGGAGAGAGAGGTACGGACAGCAAGAGGAGTGCAGAGAGACATAAGGAAAGAGATTGAGAACAGCAGAGGGAAAGAGAGGGAGGGGTAAAGAAGGAAGAGGGCATGCGAGGGGAGGGGTTAAGGAGAGTTGGGGAAACTTGTCTCCATCTGGTAGGTCAAGGTTGCTCACTGTGACTCCCTCTCATCACCATGCAGCCTCAGATTATGTAACAAGCACAACACACACAACCCCACCTGGTTCATATCACTTGTCGGAAAATATGAAGAAGTGGTTTACAGTAATATCCCATCTCTACACACGCACACACTAACATAGAAACACATACATTTCAGCCTAAGTACTTAATTTTGGACAACAGCTAAATAAATTGTTACTCAGGTCATCACAGATCACAGATGTTTGGACAATGTGGTCCACATAAGTCATGTTTCTCTAACACAAATGGACATAGAGCATCTCTTTTAACATGTTCCTCATAACAGCTGAGAAAGAGCAGTACTCCACAGCAGTCACAGTTTTACAGCTCACTATGACTTTATGAGACTTTCAGTCTCTTGACAACAATGAAACACTCTGAAGTTTAAATTTAATTAAAACTCCTGATGCTGATTAGGAGCAGACTGAGTTAACGCAAGAACACACACACTTTACACACTTTACACACACACACACACACACACACACACACACACACACACACACACACACACACACACACACACACACACACACACACACACACACACACACACACACACACACTGGAGTAGTGATGTGGGCATAGTGGTATGGTCTGCTTTGATAAGACAACACTTCAGATCTACTGTACAGGATGTAGGCTATGCAGGCAAGATGTCTACAACACACACACACACACACACACACACACACACACACCACACACACACTGGAGTAGTGATGTGGGCGTAGTGGTATGGTCTGCTTTGATAAGACAACACTTCAGATCTACTGTACAGGATGTAGGCTATGCAGGCAAGATGTCTACAACACACACACACACACACACACACACACACACACACACACACACACACACACCACACACACACTGGAGTAGTAATGTGGGCGTAGTGGTATGGTCTGCTTTGATAAGACAACACTTTAGATCTACTGTACAGGATGTAGGCTATGCAGGCAAGATGTCTACACACACACACACACACACACACACACACACACACACACACACACCACACACACACACTGGAGTAGTGATGTGGGCGTAGTGGTATGGTCTGCTTTGATAAGACAACACTTCAGATCTACTGTACAGGGTGTAGGCTATGCAGGCAAGATGTCTACAACACACACACACACACACACCTCACACACACACTGGAGTAGTGATGTGGGCGTAGTGGTATGGTCTGCTTTGATAAGACAACACTTCAGATCTACTGTACAGGATGTAGGCTATGCAGGCAAGATGTCTACAACACACACACACACACACACACACACACACACACACACACTGGAGTAGTGATGTGGGCGTAGTGGTATGGTCTGCTTTGATAAGACAACACTTCAGATCTACTGTACAGGATGTAGGCTATGCAGGCAAGATGTCTACAACACACACACACACACACACACCACACACACACACACTGGAGTAGTGATGTGGGCGTAGTGGTATGGTCTGCTTTGATAAGACAACACTTCAGATCTACTGTACAGGATGTAGGCTATGCAGGCAAGATGTCTACAACACATGCAAGTTGTGTGTGGATCAGAATAGGTTACGAATTGATTTATAGCTTCACTTTTGGGAGAGGACTCGCGCAGGACAGGGGACTGGTAACGCGTGCCGTGAAACCCCATCACACACACACACGCACATAGGCCTACACACACAAACACATTTAGACACACACACACAACGTGTTAGGCCTAACCCATCTTTAGTTTTAGTCCGCGGGCTGGCGTGTTTAACTTTAGATCTCAGTAATAATTACGCAAGATAATTACCGGTGATTATTCTTTAATGGAAGGAAACGCACCTAATTAAACTCGCGCGGTCAGAATAAACGGTTTAATAATAAAACACCGCGAAACGCGAGATCTGTAATATCAGACTTCAATCAGTATCACCACACTGACTGAGGTCATGCCATATTATAGGACTATTGTGTGTGCGTGCGTGCGTGCGTGTGGGTGAGCGAGCGAGCAAGAAAGAGAGAGAGAAATAATGAATACATCCACTTTATAGTATTATTACTTCTCGATCCAAACCTACGAATCGAGAAAATTGCTTTTTTCCCTCCATATAAAACGATAGCTTTATGATGCAGCCACTTGGCGCGCGTTCTGATGTGGTCTAGGTACGGTCTTGAAGTGGGTCGAAGTGTTGTGCAACGGGGGCGCGCACAGAATAGAAGCGCGCTGCCGCAGCGACAGGAGAGTCTGGCTACAGGCTGTAGAGGAGTTTAGAGTGTGTGTGAGTGAGAGCGTCAAGAGATCTGACCCGGCGGAGAGTGTGTGTGAGTGCCTAGTGTGGGAGACAGCGGCGAGAGCGGAACGCACGGGCACGCACAACTTGGGATAACTCACCTGGCTGGACAGAAACATCTCTCTCCCCCCATCTCGCCTATCATCTCTCTCCTTGCTAAGGGATTCGAGCGGTGTGATAGACTACTGGTCTGGCTGCGGGGAAGGTGTTAATGTGTGCCTATAGGATGTATGCATTTGGTGGGATGTTGTGTCGCGTGGTGTCGGTGCTATGGCCTGTCCTTTCGATTGTCTCGGGCTTCAACCTGCATGCGGAGCGCCCTGCGGTGTTCCGAGGACCAGAGGGGAGCTACTTTGGTTACTCCGTGGACTTCTACCGACCGACCCCCGAAAGCAGCACGTGAGTCCGAAACAGTCCGAGACCACAACTATCAGTTTAAAACATTGCATTTTTTATGTTCTTAATTTCAATTTCGAACAGCCTACAAAGGTCTGCGGGTTCATGTTGGGTTAATATGAATTCAGTCTGGATTCCCCGAAACAACATGTCCGGACAGAGAGATGGGTTCATTCTCCTAATAAAATAGTAGAATAAAATATCATTATTTCAACCAGAAATTCGTCTTGCAAGTGAACACAAATTCAGTAACAAATGTCACAGAATAGTAAGCTGTTGGGAGTTTTCCAAGCCCACCAAGACTACAGGAAGCAACATGTCATATTGCTAGTAGCCTACTGTACTTGTGCTTTCTGTGCTGACTCTGATGAGCGCTGGGATTTGTAAACAAACTGAGGGCTGTTTTATTACCAAGATGCTCCTATCATGATTCTTGTTTCAGCTCCTTAGTTCTATGCTCTGGATAAGAGCTTCTGTTAAATGACTAAAATATTAATGTGTCTTGCCCAATGAATATGTTAATACTCTCTCTCTCTCTCTCTCTCTCTCTCTCTCTCTCTCTCTCTCCCTCTCTCTCTCTCTCTCTCTCTCCCAGAGTGTGTGGGTCTTTGTGTGTTAAAGACAATTTCTTTCTCTTAAGTTTTGTGTGTGAACATTCGGTTAGTGGCATTATATCTCTGTCATGACTGTCCCTGCAGGTTGAGTGTGTTGGTGGGAGCGCCCAAGGCAAACACATCCCAGCCAGGCATCATAGAGGGAGGAGCTGTCTACTACTGTCCCTATCCCCTAAACCCTGACCCCACCAAGCAACCCTACAGCTGCACACAGATACCCTTCGACAACGCCAGTGAGTTACACCATGCGGTGTACCTGTGTGTATGATGTGTGTGTGTGTGTGTATGTGCTAGTTTTGCTCTCACAAAGTTAATGAGTGAGTATGAAGGGGTTAACTCCTGCCCATGTGGTTGGCTTCAGGTTTCAGGAGCACAGAAGAACTGTACATGTGTGTTTTGTGTTCCTGTTAGAAGTGTAATTTCACCCGATGCACTTACATACATCCGGACAAATAACAGAACACAAGAGAGCGCCCTCACCACTAATGTGTGTGTGTGTGTGTGTGTGTGTGTGTGTGTGTGTGTGTGTGTGTGTGTGTGCGTGTGTGTCTGTGTGTCTGTGTGTGTGTGTGTGTTATGATCCACATGGTCTTTGTCAGCTGGAGTGTGTATGAAGAGGGCCATAGAAAAATAACTACTATTCATGTCTATGAGAAGGATATGTCGGTGGGTGGTGGCTGAATGCATCTGTCTGTCTGGTGTTCTGGAATTCGGGTCCTGTCACCTCTGTTTCTTTACTGAAAAACTACTTCCTGTTGCACTAACTGGTCTATTCTGATAGGATGGGCAATCAATTTCATAGAGATTAATAACTCGTCCACTGTCGTTCTCTCTCTCTCTCTCTCTCTCTCTCGCTCTCTCTCTCTCGCGCTCTCAATTATCCTGGGGGAGGGGTAAAGTGTGAGTGTGTAAGAAGCGGTCAGCGGGCTAGGGGGGCTAAACTGTGAGCACATGGGAATTCATTTTCCCTCTGAGACTGTGAGACTGGAGGGGATAAGAGGGGGGAAGGAGGCAATGTCTGCTTTTTATTAGATCTTCAGATTTGTGTGTGTGTGTGTGTGTGTGTGTGTGTGTGTGTGTGTGTGTGTGTGTGTGTGTGTGTGTGTGTGTGTGTGTGTGTGTGTGTGGTGGATATGGCTAAGGTTACTGTAGCCTCATTAATACAGGTTCAAACCAGCGACATAAGGGACAGACACACCCACGCATATAATCCATCATCACACACACACACACACACACACACACACACACACACACATAGATCCATACAGGGGGAAGGCGAGAGAGATTGAAGGAATTAAGCAAATTAGACTAGAGAGGGTGCATTATGGTGATCAGTGGCATGGCTGTGGTGCGCCTGGCCTGGTGCAGTTAAAGGGAAGAGAAGTAGCCACTTACTGGGTTAACGGTTAGGAACAGTGTGCAGGTGTGCATGAGGTCATTCTAATGACAAAACATGACACAAGACATATGGGGATAGCTCACTCAAATTTCATAATTAGCTCATCTCTTTCTTACCTTGTCGTCTAGTATGGGCCGGGAGAAACTGCAGTCTTCAGTGTGTGTGTGTAGGCTGCTGGTGTTTTATGAGGCGTACAGACTCCGTCTCTCTAAACAGGCCCAGCTGGCCTTCAATAACACAGGAAAGGATCTGCATTGGAGCAGGCTAACACACACACACACACACACACACACACACACACACACACACACACACACACACACACACACACACACACACACACAGTCATGCACATTTTGAACATGACAATGGACATTAAAGATCAAGGTGTATTTCTAGAAACTTCAATAGAAACATAATTTTAAAAAAGTTAGTGATGTCCATGTTACTTTAGTTAGCTAACAAATCTGGGCCTTCCATGGTGTATAGGCAGGCATGACCCATGTTGTACAGAGACTAGACCTATTAGGGCTGGGCCAGGTTGATTGATGCCATAATAAAACTCTCTCCCTCTTTCCCTCCTCCCTCCCCCATCTCTCTCTATAGATAACAGGATGATTAAGGTTAATGGCACCAGGGAGCCTCTGGAGTTCAAGTCACACCAGTGGTTTGGAGCCTCAGTTAGAACTCACAAAGACAAAGTGGTGGTGAGGAATGATATTCTGTCTAATCCTAACCCGTCATAGATGTAAACCACCAGTGCTATGACTAACTAATACACTTTGAACCAGTCATATACATGTATTGTGTGTGTGTGTGTGTGTGTGTGTGTGTGTGTGTGTGTGTGTGTGTCTAGGCCTGTGCTCCTCTCTACCACTGGCGTACTGTGGTGAACGGTGAGAAGGACCCGGTAGGAACCTGCTATGTTGCCGTCCAGAACTTCAGCGCCTACGCAGAATACTCACCCTGTAGGACCAGTGAGTTCACACACACACTAAGGTCACTATCAGGTGGCCATTCGTAAACACCCACTGGAACACACAACTAGGCTTGGGCAGTATACCGTATATACCGTATACTGGAGTATTTGGATAAAAGCCACGGGATGGTTTTTCAATACTGTCAAAACAAAAGTTTTTCAATTCATTTGAATATTTGTAGCAACTTTTTAAGTTATTACCTGCAGTCAACTTGTGCAATACCTTAGGAGATAAAGCAGATTGCGTTCTTCATTTTAACCTGCCACAATATTTTAGATGAAGCTCACAGTAGTTCCCCAGAACAGTTGAGCCAGTCACGTGTTTGTTTGTTAATAGCACCACGGGAGAAAGCGAGCTGATGAGTCCATAACTTTCTATATCTATTGGCGAGTCTCTGTTGTGCAGCGCAAATGAGGTGATGAAGTTACACTTGGATGCAAATCACTGCTAAATAATGGCTTTCTGCCAGAAGTCAAAGAGCTCTGGAGGAGTTGTCTGTATAGCTGCTGTTTTTTCCCTGTGCTTCTACCAATGTTTTGTTTCTCCCCCGTTCATCTCCCCATCTACTCCGTGTACACATGCTGCTCTTCTTTTAAAACGTCCGCACTCACCGAAAATGACATTCTGTAGCTACTTGCTATGCTTGGATAACTTTATGAGCTGTATTTGCCTGTCTGCAATTAGTTTATGATCATTTTCGCCCGTTAGCATTTAGCTATGTAATTTCGCTATTAGTTTGTGCAAATTTTATTAGCATTCTGGTAATAGAGGCCCAATGGGCTTTTCTTGCATTTTTACCCCCCCCCCCCCCCCCCCCCCCCCCCCTTGTGTTCTATGCCGGTAATATTGTAAATCCCGGTATGAGAGAAGGAAGGTATGACAATATGAAAATCTGAATACCGTCCAACCTAATGCACAACTCTTATCATTGACTCTCTACACAAACATCCTGACACACGCACGCACGCACACACACACACACACGCGCACACGCGCACACACACACACACACGCGCACACACACACACACACACACACACACACACACACACACACACGCACACACACACACACACCCGTCTGGTGTTTTAGTGATTCTGGAGGTTATTTAAGGGTTTGTTTTATGTTGTCAGTGATATTCTACAACATCGACATCAAACAACCTAAAAGGAAAACATAAAACATTCTACTCTACTGGACAGTTTTTATTGAGATCAACGTGATGGTCCCAAGGGGGTTGGACGCACAATGCTACTGTACAAACCCAGCACACCTGCACTCGCACACGCACACATACACATATCTACACACGTATGCACACACACACACACACACACACACACACACACACACACACACACACACACACACACACACACACACACACACACACACACACACACACACACACACTCAGTCTAATGTTTCCAACCCAGTGTGTGTATTTCAACAATTCTCTCTGGGAGCTTCCTGTTTAGAATTTAATGTGGATTTATGACCTCCGAGCTTACACACTCCAGCTAACACACAAAGCAGTCAGTATGTGTGTGTGCGTGTGCGCGTGTGTGTGAGTAGTTACGACTCATTTCACCTCTCCTCGGGGTGCCTCTGGAACATGGGGAATGATTTATTATCAGCCAGGTTTATACACACACACACACACACACACACACACACACACACACACACACACCATACCATACACTCTGATTTCTTCCACATAGAGTTTGGACATATGGAATAGTGGAGAGGTAAAGCTCGAGCTACATGGAGGGCCAGGGTCAGACTTTGTGGAACACTTCAACTAATAACAATTCATCATAGGAGGGTTGAAACAATGATCTGATATGGTGTGTGATTGTGTTTGTCAGATGATCCAAACCCGGAGGGACAGGGTTTCTGCCAGGCCGGGTTCAGTGTGGACTTCACCAAGGTAACAACCATCACTACCCACGTGACGTCCTCATCACCGTCCATGTCATGACATCCTCATCACTGTCCATGTCATGACATCCTCATCACTGACCATGTCATGACATCCTCATCACTGTCCATGTCATGACATCCTCATCACTGTCCATGTCATGACATCCTCACCACTGTCCATGTCATGACATCCTCATCACCGTCCATGTCATGACATCCTCATCACTGTCCATGTCATGACATCCTCATCACTGTCCATGTCATGACATCCTCATCACTGTCCATGTCATGACATCCTCATCACCGTCCATGTCATGACATCCTCATCACTGTCCATGTCATGACATCCTCATCACCGTCCATGTCATGACATCCTCATCACTGTCCATGTCATGACATCCTCATCACTGTCCATGTCATGACATCCTCATCACCGTCCATGTCATGACATCCTCATCACTGTCCATGTCATGACAATCCTCAATACAGAGAGAACCCCTTAGTTATTGTCTAACACACAATCACAGCCGAGTCAACATATTCCGAGACGTGTGTGTAAAAATACATGTTTGTCATATCAGCCTCCCTCCTCATCCTCACTTTCTCTTTGTCTAACTCCTCCCTTCTCAGGGCTATAGAAAGACACACAATCAGGGTTAGAGGGGAGGGAGCTAGGAGGCATGCAACTTTGTTCGTTTCAATCACATAGGGCCTTGCTCATGTGAACATCTGAACCCTCTGCCTCTCTGCTCAACGTACCCTCTTGTACAGGAAGCTGTCATTTTCATCAGGAAGTACACATGGATGACTGAAGACAGTGTACACACACACACACACACACACACACACACACACAGAGAGAGAGAGAAACAAACAGACATTGTCTTTTATGATTGTTTCTTCACTGTTTATCAATCAGTGTGTACAGGTAAATCAGGATGAGCTAGGCCAGTTCAAGGTCCAATGCAGCCATTTTTATCTGAATATTAAAAAATGTTTGGGTAACAATGAAGTACCTTACTCTGATAGTTTCCGATTAAAAGGGTAAAAATAAACAAAAACAGCTTCTTAGCAAAGAGCAATTTCAAAGCAAGAATTTTGCTATAACTGTCTGGGAGTGGTCTGAGTGGAGAGGGGGAAACTGAAAAATAGATGTTATTGGCAGAGAGTTTTGGAACTGACTTTGTTATTGTTCTATTAACTAATGTACTACCTGGTGATGACACCAGGCAGGCCAAAACTACATCCCAACAAAATAGGCTGACATTTCAGATGGTCTTTTCAAACAGCTCTTACACTAAAAGTGCATTATCATAATGTGGAAATATATATACAGTGCCTTGCGAAAGTATTCGGCCCCCTTGAACTTTGCGACCTTTTGCCACATTTCAGGCTTCAAACATAAAGATATAAAACTGTATTTTTTTGTGAAGAACCAACAACAAGTGGGACACAATCATGAAATGGAACGACATTTATTGGATATTTCAAACTTTTTTAACAAATCAAAAACTGAAAAATTGGGCGTGCAAAATTATTCAGCCCCCTTATGTTAATACTTTGTAGCGCCACCTTTTGCTGCGATTACAGCTGTAAGTCGCTTGGGGTATGTCTCTCTCAGTTTTGCACATCGAGAGACTGACATTTTTTCCCATTCCTCCTTGCAAAACAGCTCGAGCTCAGTGAGGTTGGATGGAGAGCATTTGTGAACAGCAGTTTTCAGTTCTTTCCACAGATTCTCGATTGGATTCAGGTCTGGACTTTGACTTGGCCATTCTAACACCTGGATATGTTTATTTTTTAACCATTCCATTGTAGATTTTGCTTTATGTTTTGGATCATTGTCTTGTTGGAAGACAAATCTCCGTCCCAGTCTCAGGTCTTTTGCAGACTCCATCAGGTTTTCTTCCAGAATGGTCCTGTATTTGGCTCCATCCATCTTCCCATCAATTTTAACCATCTTCCCTGTCCCTGCTGAAGAAAAGCAGGCCCAAACCATGATGCTGCCACCACCATGTTTGACAGTGGGGATGGTGTGTTCAGCAGTGTTGCTTTTACGCCAAACATAACGTTTTGCATTGTTGCCAAAAAGTTCAATTTTGGTTTCATCTGACCAGAGCACCTTCTTCCACATGTTTGGTGTGTCTCCCAGGTGGCTTGTGGCAAACTTTAAACAACACTTTTTATGGATATCTTTAAGAAATGGCTTTCTTCTTGCCACTCTTCCATAAAGGCCAGATTTGTGCAATATACGACTGATTGTTGTCCTATGGACAGAGTCTCCCACCTCAGCTGTAGATCTCTGCAGTTCATCCAGAGTGATCATGGGCCTCTTGGCTGCATCTCTGATCAGTCTTCTCCTTGTATGAGCTGAAAGTTTAGAGGGACGGCCAGGTCTTGGTAGATTTGCAGTGGTCTGATACTCCTTCCATTTCAATATTATCGCTTGCACAGTGCTCCTTGGGATGTTTAAAGCTTGGGAAATCTTTTTGTATCCAAATCCGGCTTTAAACTTCTTCACAACAGTATCTCGGACCTGCCTGGTGTGTTCCTTGTTCTTCATGATGCTCTCTGCGCTTTTAACTGACCTCTGAGACTATCACAGTGCAGGTGCATTTATACGGAGACTTGATTACACACAGGTGGATTGTATTTATCATCATTAGTCATTTAGGTCAACATTGGATCATTCAGAGATCCTCACTGAACTTCTGGAGAGAGTTTGCTGCACTGAAAGTAAAGGGGCTGAATAATTTTGCACGCCCAATTTTTCAGTTTTTGATTTGTTAAAAAAGTTTGAAATATCCAATAAATGTCGTTCCACTTCATGATTGTGTCCCACTTGTTGTTGATTCTTCACAAAAAAATACAGTTTTATATCTTTATGTTTGAAGCCTGAAATGTGGCAAAAGGTCGCAAAGTTCAAGGGGGCCGAATACTTTCGCAAGGCACTGTAAAACACAGGAAAAGAGAGAGGCCAGACAGTCTGCTTGGAGTTCGCCAAAAGTCACCTAAAGGACTATCAGACCATAAGAATCAAGATTCTCTGGTCTGATGAAACCAAGATTTAACTATTAGACCTGAATGCCAAGCATTGGAGGAAACCTGGCACCATTCCTACGGTGTGGCATGCTGGTGGCAGCATCATGCTGTGGGGATGTTTTTTGGCGGCAGGGACTGGGAGACTAGTCAGGATCGAGGGAAAGATGCAAAGTAAAGTACAGAGAGACCCTTGATGAAAACCTGCTCCAGAGCACTCAGGACTTCAGACTGGGGCGAAGGTTCACCTTCCAACAGGACAACAAGCCTAAGCACACAGCCAAGACAACGCAGGAGTGACTTCGGGACAAGTCTCTGAATGTCCTTGAGTGGCCCAGCCAGAGCCCAGACTTGAACCCGATCGAACATCTCTCTAGAGACCTGAAAATAGTTGTGCAGCGATGTTCCCCATCCAACCTGACAGAGCTTGAGAGGATCTGCAGAGAACAATGGCAGAAACTCCCCAAATACTGATGTGCCAAGTTTGTAGCGTCATACCCAAGAAGACCCAAGACTGTAATTGCTGGCAAAGGTGCTTCAACAAAGTACTGAGTAAAGGGTCTGAATACTTATGTAAATGTGATATTTCAGCTTGTTTATTTTTAATACATTTGCAAATAACCTGTTTTTTTTTGTCATTATGGGGTATTGTGATGTCATTATGGGGTATTGTGATGTCATTATGGGGTATTGTGATGTCATTATGGGGTATTGTGATGTCATTATGGGGTATTGTGTGTAGATTGATGAGGTGGGAAGAAAAAAAACATTTAATCAACTTTAGAGTAAGGCTGTAATGTAACAAAATGTGAAAGTCAAGGGGTCTGAATACTTTCCGAATGCACTTTAAATTCAGCTTTTGTCCAGTCTTGAGGAAGTTAGTCCTAACCCTGGACTGACCCAGACTTTCTCTTCCTCAGGAGGGGACACTGGTGGTTGGTGGACCTGGCAGCTTCTACTGGCAAGGTAACATTAGCTCCGTCTATGTGAAACACTAGAATTGCAAAAAAGAGGCAGAGAGAGGGAGAAAGAGATGAGTTTAGCAGCACGATCAAGACACATTCCTGCACCAGACCTGGATTCACATAGTATTTGATTAAGCACTGCTCCAGTTCATTCTCTCATTCCTGATGTGCAGTTTGATCCCAGGAGAAGCCAGATTAGGACAATGTAGAGTGAGAGACCCTCCCTCCTCTCACTCTGATAGGAAGTGTTTGAGTGAGTCTAGTCTCAGTTGTAATGAGCTGATCAGAGGGAAATGGGGTGTGGAGGAACTCCCACTCACCATGATAATTAGTGTGTGTTGGAGGGCAGACACCTGCTTCACAGTGGACCTTGAAGTTGGAAAGTGTGTGGGTGTGTGTGTGCTGTGGGGGGCATGGTGGGAGGGGTTACTCTTCCTGTCTCTCCTGTCCTGATGTCTCCTTGCTTATCTTCATTGAGGTGATATTAGCACACAGCTGTGTGTGTGTGTGATGGTGAGTGTGCATGCAAGTGTGCATTTGTGTGTTTATGAGAGACAGTTACTAATACAGGGTAGTAAACGCTCCTCCTTTTATCACGGTCACATCATGTTAACCTCTGTGCCCTATCGCTCCAGTCGCTTAATTCATTTTAAAAATGAAAGAGGATAGGAACATGCTTTTACAACAAGAACTGCCCACTATGTCTGCCATATGTGTAATGAATATGATGGGAGACACAGAGCTAGTTTCAAGCGCAGGGTGTAGCAGGTGTTTATTGTAAAGGACCACAGGAGGAGGCAGGTAGCTGGGTCCAGGGGCAGGCAGAAGGTCATACACAGGGGGTCCAACATGGCAACAGTACAGGCAGTGAAAAGGCTGGTAACGTAGACCGGGAGATTAGGCAATAGGTTGATAACAGGAAATCCGAAAGGCTAAGGTACAGGCAGGGAATAGGCAAAAGGCGTCCTTAGTGAGGCAGGCAAAAACTATCATACACGGGAGGAGTAAATCACGGGGAAAACCAGCTCAGAAAGACGTGTGTCACAAAACAAAAAATACCTCACAGTGATGGGGTGCAAAGAACTGAACTAAATAGTGTATGATAATGACATACAGCTGTGTGAACAGGTTATCAGAATTCAGGTGATTGGGATCTGAAGAGTGAGCTGCGTTCAGGGGATCTACGTGTTTGAGGGTGTGAGTTGGATGCAGATGTTACAATATGCCTTCAAAATGGAGCGAGAGACAGAAGTGGGTGAGAGAGAGAAAGAGAGATGGATAGTCAGTGAGTATTTTTATGAATTAATATTATGGTGTATTAATCCTTTGTTGAAGGTGGTTTATGATCTCTCTATGCCCCTGGTGTGTGTATAAGCGTTTGTGTGTGTGTGCATGTCGTTGCCCTCAGCTTGGCTCAGCTTCCTGGTGTTTAAACACTTCCTCTAGATGTTTATTAAAGCTCTGAGCAGAGAGTTTATTGTCTCTAATATACAGCTATTATCACAGGTGATTATGCTGAGTTATTATGGGAAGCCTTTTATACAGCTTATTATCAGAGGATCTGAAGGAACCTCTTATACTATCAGTAATGAGGAAGTCTGCAGAGGGTTAGGGGTCTGTTTCTGTAATTAGGGTTAGGAGCTGTCTGTGGAGTGTGTGTGTGTGTGTGTGTGTGTGTGTGTGTGTGTGTGTGTGTGTGTGTGTGTGTGTGTGTGTGTGTGTGTGTGTGTGTGTGTGTGTGTGTGTGTGTGTGTGTGTGTGTGTGTGTGTGTGTGTGTGTGTGTGTGTGTGTGTGTGTGCGTGCGTGCGTGCGTGTGTGTGTGTGTGTGTGGAGAGGGTCTTTTTCTGTGTCTGTGGTTACGGTCTGTGAAGAGGGTCTGTCTTGTCTGAGTAGAAGGTCTGTCTTTGTAAGTCTGTGACTTGGGTTAGGGTATGTGTAGGTATGCGTCTGTATTTAGGCTTAGCGTCCAAGTCTGAAGGGAGTTAGGAAAAGTTGGAGTCTGAGACAGGGGCGATTTCTCTCTGCCAGTACCCACCACATTAAGGAGGATTGATGTGAGGTTGAGGGCAGCTGGAGATAAAGCAGGAGGCCTATGTTTGTCTGACCTCCCCCTCCATCGCACAGCATTTGCTACAATAGCAGAGAGAGAGCGAGAGAGAGAAAGTGTGTATGTGTATGTCATTCTAACTCCTGCTAACGAGGTGTTTCAGTGTTCCTCAGGGAAGAGCACCTCATATTTGTGAGTTTCATAACAAATGTCAGGAAAGTGTGTAAGGGGGCGTGCATGTGTGTATGATAGACTGACAGTGCGGAAGTTATTGCTCACCATTGGGTCTGGGGTTGGCCTGTTCGTTAGTTGACCATTGTGTGTTTCTGACCTCTCTCTCTCCAGGTCAGGTGATGACTGCAGGCGTAGCAGAGATATTGAATGGTTACTCTCTGAAAGCCGTGCTCAGGAGAGTCCCTGGAGAGAAACAGACACACGCTGCAGCTGATACCCATGACGACAGCTACCTAGGTAACACACACACGCTGCAGCTGATACCCATGACGACAGCTACCTAGGTAACACACACACGCTGCAGCTGATACCCATGACGACAGCTACCTAGGTAACACACACACGCTGCAGCTGATACCCATGACGACAGCTACCTAGGTAACACACACACGCTGCAGCTGATACCCATGACGACAGCTACCTAGGTAACACACACACACTGCAGCTGATACCCATGACGACAGCTACCTAGGTAACACACACACGCTGCAGCTGATACCCATGACGACAGCTACCTAGGTAACACACACGCACAGTTTCATCTACACACACAAACACTCACACGCTCACTCACTAATATATCTCTCTTGTCTGCAGGTTACTCTGTGGCAGTAGGGGAATTCACAGGAGACTCAGAGCAAGGTAAAATACAACACTTTCATCTCTGTGTGTTTTGTGCTTGCAGGGTTTCAGAGGCTACTCCTATGAACCGTAACTAACTAGTAATTACACTGCAAACTAACCAAGAAAAGTAACTTGCTACAAAACCATATGTTCTGCCTCCTACATCTTCCTAATTAAAACATGGCACCAAGTGCCAAACCAAAGGTTGACACATGGTTGTATTATGATTTTATTGTGGTTGTGGGCTGGTTGTGGTCTCATCTTTGAATTCCTTAAAGCTGGAGCTTGCTGGCTTGGGTTTGTGGTCTGGTCTGTACTGGGAACAGGGTTGGGGGAGGTACTCATATCAAAACCACTCTCTATCTTTCTATCTTTCTTCAGCTTTTAGTGTCTTCAGTCAGGGTGGCCTAGAGACAGAGACACACTGAAAGGCAGGCATCCAGACAGGCAGACAGAAAAGCAGGCAGGCAGTGTGATGTGTGTTCCTCTCTCCTTTCCAGAGCTGATAGCTGGTGTTCCGAGAGGGGCACAGAACTTTGGATATGTAAGTACAGAATCACACGCATGCATAACAGCACACACACACACACACACACACACACACACACACACACACACACACACACACACACACACACACACACACACACACACACACACACACACACACACACACACACACACACACACACACACACAGTATATGTAAGTATTGAATTTTAAAATTCCTGTGTGTCCAGAGAGGAAATGTTTCCAAAGTAGAATTCCATTCCTAGTTACTATCGCTTAGCAACAACAACTCCCCCCACTCTGACCACAACACAGTCCTATCTGTGTGTGTTTGTGTGTGTCCTGGACTCTCCTAAATGACACACAACTTCCTCTCCATGAGAGCTGACCCAGCCTGACCCCTTTCCCTGACACACACATGACCCCTCACCTCTAACACACAGCTCATTGCCTGTTCACACACACGCACACACACACGCACACACTGACAGACACTGAAACCTAGATAGAGATGTATTCAGAGCAGACAAGCCTGTCAGGTTGTGTCAACAGGCTCTGGGGCCGGTAGCCCTCACATTTGTGGTCAGTGGGCGTCAGGGCTAGGTCTGTTAGGCCTGATGAGACTAGAGTAGCTGTCAGCCCACGTTAAGCCTCTCAGACCTGAGAAGACAACCAGTCTGACACCCCTGAGAGAGAGGCGGAGGAGGGGGGGCAGGGAGTTAAGTGTCTGCACATGTGTCTTTCCCTCTGTCTGCCTCTCTCTGTCTGTCATTCCGAGCGACTGTCTGTGTGTATGTCCGTCCGTCTGCCTGTCCGCCTGTCTGTTTCTCTATATGTGTTGGTGTTTTGTGTATGTGTTTGTCCCTCTAACTTTGTGAGTGCGTGCACATGTTTATGGGTGAGTGTGTGTAGCCCCTGGCTGTCTCCATGTGGTTGTTATTGTAGGTCTTTTGAAGGAATTCCCAACCCCTCTGTCTCCCCCACATCTGGGGTTATGGAAATGGAGGGTACGGAACAGAGGAGGGGAGGGGGTAAGGCAATGGGGACGATGGGGGGTTGAAGGGGCGAGACAGGGGGAAGGGGGACCAGGCAGAGGGAAAGAAAGAGTTTTGGGCTGAAGAATTCTGTTTCTATTTCAGCTCATTACATCCTGTGAATGCGTTTGCATGATGCCTGTGTGTACCTGTATTAGGTGTGTGACTCTTGTGTCCTGTTTTAGGTAGCTGTGATTAACTCCACTAATCTGACATTCATCATGAACTTCACAGGAGAGCAGGTCAGTAACACACAGTAACGTCACACACATACACATACACACACTGCTATTAATATTTTACCTGACTACTTTATAGCACTACTGTACATCCCTGACTGTAAGTGACGTCATGTTGTGAAATGTTTTGTCAGATGGCTTCCTACTTTGGCTATTCTGTGGCTGTTACTGACCTCAACGGAGATGGGTGAGTTGTCTGTCTGTCTCTCTCACTTTTTCTATCACTTTCTCTCTCTCTCTCGCTCGCTCTCTCAATTTCATTTTCAATTTAAGGGGCTTAGCTTTTCTCTCTCGTCTCTCTCTGTCTGCCACTTTGTCACTTTTTCCCTCTCTTCCTGTCCCTACAGATCTTCATGGTTCTTGCAGTGAAATAATTGTTTAGTCCGAGCTAAGAATGAAGGCAGTTGAGTGGGCGAGGGGGGAACGAGAGAGAGAGGATTGTTAGTATGTGTTCCAGCTGTAGCTTGTTCTCTGATTCTGATTACTGAACTCTATTTCTGGAGCCAGACCACATCCTTTCTGACATGTCTGTATAACACACTAAGCTGTGTGTGTGTGTGTGTGTGTGTGTGTGTGTGTGTGTGTGTGTGTGTGTGTGTGTGTGTGTGTGTGTGTGTGTGTGTGTGTGTGTGTGTGTGTGTGTGTGTGTGTGTGTGTGTGTGTGTGTGTGTGTGTGTGTGTGTGTGTGTGTGTGTGTGTGCGTGCTGCCCACTGTGTGTGTGTGTGAATTCTAAAGCTGTGTATATTTCCCCCAGGTATGATGATGTACTGGTAGGAGCACCTCTCTACATGGAGAGAGAGAGGGAGAGTAAACCTAAGGAGGTGGGCCGTGTCTACCTGTACCTCCAGCACTCCCCGCTCACCTTCTCCGAGCCCCTTCTCCTGACGGGAACACACACCTTTGGACGCTTTGGCACTGCCATCGCCCCGCTAGGAGACCTCAACCAGGACGGATACAACGGTAAGCTGTGTGTGTGTGTGTGTGTGTGTGTGTGTGTCTTTCCCCTCTCTTCCCGTTCAGTGTCCACTCCCAGTGTATTGGTAGGCAGAGGTTTTTATATGTTTCCTCTTCATCTCTGGCTGTTTGGTCTTGGAGAGCGGATATCTTATCAGATGCTCCGATGGGGGAAACCGAAGGGTCTTCAGCCAATCAGGAATTGCGGTGTTAGTACTGATGATGAGCAGGGTTTGAGGGGTGTGCGCGCGCGTGTGTGTGTGTCAAGAGAGAGAGTTATTTTTCATCTCCAGATGTCCACTAAGATAGGGGCATCTGGAAGTTTCTGTCCCGCTGCCCAGAGTTCATTCTGCCTCACGTTGTGTTTGCTTTTTAAACACACACACCAGTGGAGGCAGATGAGGGGAGGACGGATCATAATAATGTCTGGAACAGAGCAAATGGATTCGCATCAAACACATATTTGATACCATTCCACTCATTCCACTCCAGCCATTACCACAAGCCTGTCCTCCTCAATTAAGGTGCCACCAACCTCCTGCGACACACATATACACACATGCACACACATACACACACACACACACCCAAACACGTTCAGGTCTGGAGCCCAAATGCTTTTCGGAGCCTCAGGCATTTCTCTGGTGAACATATGATAACAATCCTACTTAGTTATTTATGTATGTGTTTATGTTCTTAAAATGAGCCACTCTCCCTCCACTCCCTCCACACCATCATCATCATCAGTACTAAATCAATAAACCTGAATCAATGTCTATCAGTGTGGAGGCATAACTCAATCAGTCACTCAAACGCACATATAAGACAACAACCTCTCCCTCAATGTGAGCAAGACAAAGGAGCTGATCGTGGACTACAGGAAAAGGCGGGCCGAACAGTTCTCCATTAACATCCCCGGGGCTGTAGTGGAGCGGGTCGAGAGTTTCAAGTTCCTTGGTGTCCACATCACCAACAAACTATCATGGTCCAAACACACCAAGGCCGTCGTGACGAGGGCACAACAAAATATTTTCCCCCTCTGTCACACAGCCTGGAGTGGTGGGTGCAGAGTCAAGCGCAGAGAGCAGAGGATAATGTGGACAACCAGGCTTTATTGCGGCATCCACAACACACGCCCAAAACAACAGGCGAATATCAAATAAAGTGTCCAACCCAGAACAGGGCACCAACAGACAGGGAGCACAACACGCAACAACCTAGACTAACAGAGAACAAGCCCGCACAAAAACAGGCGGGCCTAACAGGCTTAAATAGTCCTGAATCAAAACTAAAACAAGAAACAGGTGCAACCAATAAGACATAACAAGCAGAAAAGGAAAAGGGGATCGGTGGCAGCTAGTAGACCGGCGACGACGACCGCCGAGCGCCGCCCGAACAGGAAGAGGAGCCACCTTCGGTGGGAGTCGTGACACCCTCAGGAGACTGAAAAGATTTGGTATGGGTCCCCAGATCCTCAGAAAGTTCTATAGCTGCACCATCGAGAGCATCCTGACCGGTTGCATCACCGCCTGGTATGGCAACTGCTTGGCATCTGACCAAGACCTATATAATAGGCGGTGTCAGAGGAAAGCCCATAAAATTGTCAGATTCCAGTCACCCAAGTCATAGACTGTTTTCTCTGGTACCGCACGGAAAGCGGTACCGGAGTGCTAATTCTAGGCTCCAAACTTCTTCAGGATTGGTGGGTCCCCTGTGGTACAGTTGAGCTAACGTAGGCTAATGCGATTAGCATGAGGTTGTAAGTAACAAGAACATTTCCCAGGACATAGACATATCTGATATTAGCAGAAAGCTTAAATTCTTGTTAATCTAACTGCACTGTCCAATTTACAGTAGCTATTACAGTGAATACCATGCTATTGTTTGAGGAGAGTGCAGAGTTTTGTACATGAAAAATTATTAATAAACAAATTAGGCTTATTTGGGCAGTCTTGACACAACATTTTGAACAGAAATGGAATAGTTCATTTGATCAGTCTAAAACTGTGCACATACATTGCTGCCATCTAGTGGCCAAAATCTAAATTGCACCCGGGATGGAATAATACACTATGGCCTTTCTCTTGCATTTCAAAGATGATGGTACAAAAAAACCTAAAAAACAGTTTTTTTCTTTGTATTATCTTCTACCAGATCTAATGTGTCATATTCTCCTACATTCCTTTCAAATTTCCACAAACTTCAAAGTGTTTCCTTTCAAATGTTACCAATAATATGCATATCCTTTCTTCAGGGCCTGAGTCAGTTCGATTTGGGTATGTCATTTTAGGCGAATATTGAAAAAAGGGCCGATCCTTAAAAGGTTTAACAGCTACTACTCCCAAGCCATAAGACTGCTGAACAATTAATTAAATAGCCACCGGACTATTTACATTGACCCCCCCCCCCTCCATTTGTTTTTGCACACTGCTGCTACTTGCTGTTTATCATCTATGCATAGTCACTTCACCCCTACCTACATGCACAAATTACCTCTAACCTGTACCCCTTCACACTGACTCGGCACCTCCTGTATATAGCCTCATTATTGTTATTTTATTGTTACTTTTTATAATTTTTTTACTGTAGTTTATTTGGTAAATATTTTCTTAACTCTTCTTGAACTGCACAGTTGGTTAAGGGCTTGTAAGTAAGCATTTCACGGTAAGGTCTACACTTGTTGTATTCGGCACATGTGACAAATTAAGTTTGATTTGATAACCCTGCACACACACACACACGCACACACATGCATTGAGTGAACTCAGAGGCTTTTGTCCTTAGGTTGATACATCAGCCAGGGTGTGGCTGGGTTAGACTGGGAATGTGGAGGTGATCACACACAGGACAGATCAGTAGAGGATCCATTAGCCTCAGGAAACTGCAGCGCAAGCGGAGCCAGAATGGAGCTTGAATGGAGCCAGAGACTCCAGCTGTCTGAGCCACAATGGAGACTAGAGTCTGATACACTGTGATGTTCTCCCTCCTTATCAAACAGTAGTGTGTGTATATCTGTGTGTGTGTGTCTCTGATTACCTCCCTCATAATCACAGAGCAGTGTAACCATGACAACCCTCTGTTTGTAGTTTTCAACTCCATTTTTCCCTACAGCAAACATGATGTAGGTGGGGAGTTGCGGTGTGTGGGGGGGGACAGACTAACACCTGGCAATCACTGGTGGAGGGTAACCATTGGCTGCTCACTGCCCCAGAATCTCCTGCCTGTGCCTATTAGACAGTTCTACATGTTTGACATATACATTTGGAGAGAGAGAGAGAGAAAGAAAGAAAGAAGGAAATGGAAAGAGAGAGGGGTAGTCCTAGGTAGTCTCTTTACCTCTCCCTCAGGGGCTTTCACTTGATGATGTCTAAACCATTCCTCTCTCTCTTGTTCTTTTTCTCTCATCACTCTCTCCTGCTGATGTGAGCTGGTCTGCTGTATCACTTCAGAAGGCCAGCCTTATAACTCATACTGGAGTTGGTTTTGTGTTTCTATCTGTGTTTCCTACCGTCATACCCCCCCCCCCCCCCCCCCCCCCCCCTCTCTCTGTCTGATAGACGTGGCAGTGGGTTGTCCGTTTGGTGGGGAGGACCGGAGTGGCCTGGTGTTGATCTACAATGGCCAGAGAGACCTGACGGCCCGCGGCCTAACCCTCAGCCAGGAGCTCTATGGAGCCTGGGCCTCCAGTAGTGGCCTCTCCGGCTACGGCTTCACCCTGAGGGGGGACAGAGACCTGGACAACAACCATTACCCTGGTACACTCCCATGCACCTTACTTATTTTATCCTCTTTTTTCCATTTCACTTCTCTCCTCCCTTCTTCTGGTGAAGTCGTTACTCAGGAGGGGTAGTGGGGTTACAGAGCTGTTGCCACAACGATTCTCTGAGGACTTCTTGTCCTGTCCCAGGAAGAGAGAGGGGGGGGGCATGTGCACTAAAACATCTAAAGGAAATGTCAAAATGTTTCAACTTCATATTCATCATCTCCAGCACCACCCCAACATCAACGTATGTAAAAATAGTGTTTCCATGTTTTGTGGGAAAAAAGATATGAGGGAGATAAGTGTTTCCAATGACATCATCAGTGTGCATCGTGGGATTTTAACCAATTATGAGTAGGCATTGTCTACTAATTACCTACTAATTGTTTGATGATGTCATTGGAAACACGTATTTTCTTTATTATTTTTGCTACAAAACATAGAAACGTGCCATTTACACATATGTTCATGTTGGGATGGTGCTGAAGATGATGAATATGAAGTTGACATTTTTTAAAATTTCCCTTTGAAAGTGTTTAGTCTGTTTGCCAGATATTTCATCATAGTGTTGTAGGCCTCTAGCTGACACAGGCCTCCAATTCTTCAGAAGAACATGTTCATGTGGCTGATATTACTTTGGAGAGACTTCCTCTTTTGTGATGTCATGGTACAGATGAACATGCCACACTACAGCAATCTGAAGGGAAAGCCTGTGTCTGAGTGTTTGTATTTACATGTTCAGTCAGTGGTAGTCTGAAATTGCTGTGTGAGTGTTTAAAAAGGTGATTTGAAAATGTTTTGAAATTAAACTTTTGTATCCCTTTGTTTTCCCTTCAATTTGGAGCCATTCTAAAGGCAGCATAGTTCAGTCTTTGTACCTCTATAGACCAAGCTGAAAGGCAGCCATTCTAAAGGCAGCATAGTTCAGTCTTTGTACCTCTATAGACCCAGCTGAAAGGTAGCCATTCTAAAGGCAACATAGTTCAGTCTTGTACCTCTATAGACCCAGCTGAAAGGTAGCCATTCTAAAGGCAGCATAGTTCAGTCTTTGTACCTCTATAGACCAAGCTGAAAGGCAGCCATTCTAAAGGCAGCATAGTTCAGTCTTTGTACCTCTATAGACCCAGCTGAAAGGCAGCCATTCTAAAGGCAGCATAGTTCAGTCTTTGTACCTCTATAGACCCAGCTGAAAGGTAGCCATTCTAAAGGCAGCATAGTTCAGTCTTTGTACCTCTATAGACCCAGCTGAAAGGTAGCCATTCTAAAGGCAGCATAGTTCAGTCTTTGTACCTCTATAGACCCAGCTGAAAGGTAGCCATTCTAAAGGCAGCATAGTTCAGTCTTTGTACCTCTATAGACCAAGCTGAAAGGCAGCCATTCTAAAGGCAGCATAGTTCAGTCTTTGTACCTCTATAGACCCAGCTGAAAGGCAGCCATTCTAAAGGCAGCATAGTTCAGTCTTTGTACCTCTATAGACCAAGCTGAAAGGTAGCCATTCTAAAGGCAGCATAGTTCAGTCTTTGTACCTCTATAGACCCAGCTGAAAGGTAGCCATTCTAAAGGCAGCATAGTTCAGTCTTTGTACCTCTATAGACCCAGCTGAAAGGTAGCCATTCTAAAGGCAGCATAGTTCAGTCTTTGTACCTCTATAGACCCAGCTGAAAGGTAGCCATTCTAAAGGCAGCATAGTTCAGTCTTTGTACCTCTATAGACCAAGCTGAAAGGCAGCCATTCTAAAGGCAGCATAGTTCAGTCTTTGTACCTCTATAGACCCAGCTGAAAGGCAGCCATTCTAAAGGCAGCATAGTTCAGTCTTTGTACCTCTATAGACCAAGCTGAAAGGTAGCCATTCTAAAGGCAGCATAGTTCAGTCTTTGTACCTCTATAGACCCAGCTGAAAGGCAGCCATTCTAAAGGCAGCATAGTTCAGTCTTTGTACCTCTATAGACCCAGCTGAAAGGTAGCCATTCTAAAGGCAGCATAGTTCAGTCTTTGTACCTCTATAGACCAAGCTGAAAGGCAGCCATTCTAAAGGCAGCATAGTTCAGTCTTTGTACCTCTATAGACCAAGCTGAAAAGTAGGAATTATTATTTTATTTTTATTTTCTTTCCATATTGTCTTCTTTCTGTAACAACAACAGATGTCCTCTGATCTCTCCATCCCACAAACAGGAAATCTGGGTCTTTTATAATGAAAACATCACACACGCACACACACGCTAACACACACAAACACACATACAGACACATATGCACTGCATGGCTTGTGATCAATTTCACTGGCCTCTGAGTGTAGGTGTTGAGTCTGTGCCAGGCTATGAACCAAAGCCAGACCATATACAGAATCACCCCACATCGAGTTACTCAGTCACACACACTATACAAACACAATGCATATACATATAAGCATGCAGACACACACGCGTGCGTGTTGTAACTCAGGCTTTCTAAGACCCTCTGGGAAAGATCTGGTAGTGGAGGGAAAGCTCCCGGGTGGCATAGCGATCACACACACACACACACACACATACATATAGTCTGTCGTTAATATGTTAGTAAAGTCCCTTAGATGGACCCTTAGATGTTTCATAATTATGAGAGGACTGCTAAGGCATCTGTGCGCCTGTTTCACGGTGTGTTTCTGTGCATATGTTTGTGTGTGCATAAGTCTGTTTCTATAGGTGAAGTTGTATGATCCCATAGGTACAAAACCCATGTTACTCTTAGAGAGAGAAGGGAGGGAGGATTAGAGAGATGGATCAGTGTTCCTGATGGATACAGTCGTGTGTCTCTACCAGGGGACTCATGTGTCCAGCTGGGTATCAAACCTCGATTGTCTGCACGCCTCAAGACTGCAATAACCCACCGAGCTCAAGTCTAGGCGGCATCTCTCAGAGGCAACACAAGTTTTGAGGTCTTTCACAACAAGGTTGCACATCAGCTTCTTGGAAGGAGTGTTCCTATTTAAACTAACCCTGGAGAAGTGACTGGGTCAAAGTCAGAGAGAGCAGTCAGTCAGGAACAGCAGGAGATGTCCCAAGTACACAGAGGTTACAGCCTGCTAGACGCACACTGACCCTGGGAAGCTCTGCTGTTCCCACTCCTAGGGTTAAGGTTAAGGTCAGTTTTGTGTGTGTGTCAGGGGTCAGATGGCCTGATGGCAGGAATTATGTTCAGCGGTAGAGATCAAATGCTGTAGACATTTATAACTTGCCAATCAGCATTCCCACTGACTCAGCTCTACTGAACATAAAACACACACAGCACACACACACACACACACACACACACACACACACACACACACACACACACTGAACACTTTGACAGTGGACACACTGAACACTGGTTCTAAAGAGAGAGCTCATACAGAAGTTTGAAGCAGCCAGTCTCTGACAGGTTGTGTAAACGTTGGATGGCAGCCATATTTCTCAGAGCAGGGAGTCCGGACTGGCCTAGAGGTTTAGTTACTCAGCATACCCCAAAGGTACACTTACTCCAAATGTGTGTCTGTATGTGTGTGTGTTTACATACTAACCTCAAATCAGTGGTGGCAGACATGTTTTTATCAGTGTAGAAATATGATTGACTTGGAAGGGGAAAGTGTGCCATAGGCTATGTTTTATTTACTCCAAAAGTACATTTACCCCAAATCAGCCTCTGTGTCAGTAGCACTTTTCAGAGGGAAAAGAACGGCCGGGTAAGGAGTACAGATGTACCTATGGGAGTGCACACACACACACACAACACACACACACACACACACACACACACACACACACACACACACTTAGGCACGCACCACAGGAGGTTGGTGGCACCTTAATTGGGGAGGACAGACGTAGTAGTGACTGGAGCGGAATCTGGGGAATGGTATCAAATACATCAAACACATGGTCTCCAGTTGTTTGATGCCATTCCATTCGTTTCATTTCGGCCATTATTATGAGCCGTCCTCCCCTCAGCAGCCTCCACTGGCACGCACGTATGCACACATACACCTACGGAGTAGTGGGGTTGGGTTTCGCTGGAGTGTAAAACGGACAGATCCAGGACTTTGGAATGAGAGCAGCATTCTTCTGTTGGAAGTTAGGGTCCCTGAGGCTGAGCTGATGTTTGGACTGTACTTTTTGCGCATGTGTGTGTGTGTGTGTGTGTGTGTGTGTGTGTGTGTGTGTGTGTGTGTGTGTGTGTGCGGTTAGATCTGCCTGCTGAAAGCACACCTTAGCTCTGATGACTTTTACAGACTGTGGTTGAAAGGCCAAGTGCTTTAGCTGCTGTCCTCTTTCCTCCTCTCTGCCTCGTTCCCCCTCTTCCTCCTTTCCCCCTTTCCAACTTCCCTCCTCACCTCTACCTTTCCAACTGCCCCCCGTACCCCACAGACAGCTAGAGGTCCCACTTCCTCTGCCGGCCCCTTGTTACACCTATCACACACACACACACACACACACACACACACACACAC